>NW_026068355.1:0-116433 GCF_014885135.2 Alexandromys fortis
CTGGCCTTGGTGAGCTCCCAATAGATCAGTTCCACTGTCACAGTGGGTGGGTGCATCCCTCGTGGTCCTGACTTCCTTGCTCATGTTCTCCCTCCTTCTGCTCCTCATTTGGATCTTAAGAGCTCAGTCTGGTGCTCTTATTTGGTATATATAGGCCTCAGCAGGAAAGGCCAGACCAGCAAAAGCAGGAAGCTCATTATCCATGGTCTCTTCGTTTCTGCAGCACATCTATCCAAGACCTTCTGGATTTCATGGTTTCCATTGAGAAGTCAGGTATAATTCTGGTAGGTTTACCTTTATATGTTACTTGACCTTTTCCCTCTATAGCTCTTAATATTCTTTCTTATTTTGTTTGTTTTGTGTTTTGATTATTATATGGCAAGGGGATTTTTTTTTGATCCAGTCTGTTCAGTGTTCTGTATGCTTCTTGTACCTTCATAGGAATATCCTCCTTTAGGTTGGGAAAGTTTTCTTCTATAATTTTGCTGAATATATTTTCTGAGCCTTTGAGCTGTAATTCTTATCCTTTTTCTACCTCTATTATTCTTAGGTTTGGTCTTTGCATGGTGTCCCAGATTTCCTGAATGTTTTGTGCTAAGAATTTGTTGGATTTGTTGTTTTCCTTGATCAGTGCATTTATTTCCTCTATAGTATCATCAGCATCTGAGATTCTTTCTTCTATCTCTTATGTTATATTGGTTATACTTGTCTCTATAGTTTCTGTTTGTTTACCCAGATTTTCCATATCCTGCCATCTCTTGGTTTGTGTTTACTTCATTGTCTCCATTTCAGTTTTCAAGTCTTGAACTGTTTTCATTACCTGTTTGATTTCTTTTTCTTTGGTATCTTTGAGGGATTTATTCATTTCTTCTAACTTTTTGTTAGTCTTCTCATCCATTTCTTTAAAGGAATTTTTCACATCTTTTTTAATGGTCTCTAACACTTTCATAAGGTTACGTTTAAAGTCTCTTTCTTCCACTTCTTCAGGATTAGAGTATTCAAGTTTTACTGTTGTATGTCCAATGTATTCTGGTGTTATCATATTGCTTTTCAGATTATTGAAGGAATTCTTGCATTGATGACTGCCCATCTCTTCCTTCAAATGCACTTAGGAGAGTCTTGGTGGCTTAGTCCATTCTTTGTTGAGGTTACCTGTGTACTTGGGGTTTTTTCTTGGTCTGACAATTATTAGGCCCTGGAGTTGGTTCTGAGATCCTCTCTACCCTGAAGTAGGCTGTGGTGGTGGATCCCTCTGGATGGATCTACTGGTACCAGATTAGGGCCACTTGCTGGCCAAGGACCTCACAGAAAAATGGGCAGGCTTGGTAGATGCCAGCTCAGTGGAACAATGAAACCCCTGCATACTTGCACTCACCAATGTGTCCCCAAACCCTCATTCCCAAATCAGGTTGAGTTGGTGGATCCTAGGACCCCATAGATGGAAAAGGGTGCTTGGGGAAAAGCTGGGGTGGGATATGTAGAGAAAGCCAGTAGCCAGGGAGAAGTCCCACTGAATGTCCAGAAAGTTTAGGGGATTGGAGGGTGCCTGTGCTCCCTTCCTAGGGCATTTGGCTGGCTGGGTGGGTACACACTTAGCCCTCTGGATGGATCTACTGTTACCAGATCAGGGCCATTTGCTGGTGAAGGACCTCTCATTTCAAATCTTTTTATCATTGTTTTTTGTACAGCCTAAATCTCCTGGCCTATATATATTTCTAGTAATTTCATGGAGACATCAAGTCTCTGGTCCTCATTTGGCACATGTGATTCCAAGGTTTTAATATTCTCCTTTAAAGATAACATCTCCTCCTTGGACTTTTCTTGAATATCATGTAGATAGCCATCATGGAGTTACATTTTGTCTGTTACTTTATCAAAACTTTTTGATAACTTTTGAATGTCAAATTCAACAGAATGAATTCTTTCAGATAACTTCCTAGTACCCTTAGATATGTATTCAATTCTGTCTATTATAGTATCTACTTGTTCAGATAATCTCTGAGTTTTGATTATTTTAATCCTGTCAACTACCTGTTCATTATTAGTCTGTAAAGTTTGTATCACTCCTAGGAGTGCCATATTCTTCCTTAATGATAGAATATGTAGAAGAAAACTGAAACCTAGTAAACAGTAAATTGAGGTATCCCCAAAGTCATATAAGCCTTGCAAGATATAATCCATTGTATTAGTAAAGAAAGCAGTAAAAGTTGCTTTGGCAATAAAAACAGCCAAATTTCCTGTTATCCAGCAAATGGCAGTGTTTCTGAGTCACAACTATAATCAATGCAAATGTGACAGAAATGGTCCTGTTTCACTGTCTGCCTTGGAATTTGTTAAAGACTGGGAAATAAAACTTGCTCAAAAAAGTAAATGTAATTAAATAAATTCCATACCCGGAGCCAGAAACCTAGAATCCAGAAGCAGAGAGCAGCAACAACCCAGAAGGCTCATATGCTACCACACAACAAAGAGTTGCCCCAAGAAGTTGCAGCTTTTTGCAAATGCTTGTGCTCTGACTTGAGCTGCATAGAAACAGTGTTGCAAATGGGATTTAAAATCCACTCAGGAAATAGCAAATCAGGTAGGCAGAGACTTTCTGGGACAATGGAGACCAGGATGTGTGGAGTTTAAATCCACATGAGCACCAGGTGTAGATGTAAGTCACAAAACAATCCCACACCAGTTTGGAATTATGATTAATAAAAGGGTTATTTATTTAAGAGAAAACTTACAGATCACTGTCCTAGACAACAACCCTCCGTGTGACAAGGTACAGAGTCTAGTAGCCAGGAGCATAGCCAGAAGAGAAACAGAGAGAGCAGGCCTACTGCTCCTTTTTAAAGCAAAAGAGACCATGCCTAAGTAGGCTGGTATCTTAAAGGTTATAAGCTAAAGAAGAGGAAGGAGCTCCCACAGCACATGATCAGTACTTTTCTTTTGAATCCTCTCAATCTCTGCCATTGCCTGAATGACAGGTCCTGTCTCATCCTCATTTCATAGGAAAGAGCTCCCATGAACTTGCCTGGAACCACACACCTGGGTGTTGTCCATCCTGGCACTGGCCCCATAAATAACCAGCAATGGGTTGTGTGCAGAAGGCATGTGAGTCCCAGATAGGAGGGACATACAGGATGCTGCTCACTCCATGAAAGGAAAAGCCAATCAGTAGCTAGAACAAAGAAACAAAGGCATTCCACTATGTCAGGACCAGCACAGTCAACCCTGGGGTTAAGTTTAAATTATACTCATGTCTGCACTCAAGGGGGGAGCGAACTAAAGAGGAAACATGTCCCATGACCTGAAGGAAAGACACTACCTGAAAGCCAGTGTGTGTGTGTGGTTGTGTTCTCTCCAGAAAGGCTCACAGCTGAGAACTGATGCTGGAAAGGTTTGGAAGGAGCATAGAACCTCACTTCCTTCACATTTGGCTGAGGAGCAGAAGAGAGGGAGGAGTGCATTAGATCAACCTCCTGCCCAGCTGAGTGCAGTTGCACAGCCTAGAATCAGAAGTAGTCTTTAATCATCCAGATATTCTCATGCCTTCATGTGACTTCAGTGCAAATGATTACTTCTAACCCTGGAGGTCAATTCAGTTCCCAAATCAATTCATTGTGTGTCCTAAGATCTAACAAACCCCACCTCCAGACTAACACTGCCACACATGCCTCAATTCCCAGCCAGATAGGTCTTGTCAGAAATCATGCCCCAAGAAGCTTTTAAGATGCTCCCCTGACTGCCGAGACACAAGCACAGACTCAGGAATGTATCCTAAGAACTGTAGCGGATCAGAACCACACTCCTTTGCCCTGTGGATTTCTGATGTGGTCTCATGGGTTCTTGGCACATGCTGAAGAGGAACCTTCTGATGCTTCTGATAATTGGCAAACCAGTTGTACACCTGCTCACCTGTCAAGCCAGTCTCCGAAGCCAGTTTTTCATGACCCCCCAAAAGACAGCTGTAATTGAGTTTTGAGGGGGCAGCAAGGTAGCTGCAACAGGTCAGATCCACATAGGAAACAGGGCACAGTCCAGTCTAAGTCCTACAATGGTGGCAGAGATTGCAATCAGTGAGCTGGTACAAGGGAAAACAGTTTGTCTGCTGAGAATCCTCTGAAGAATTAAGAGAGAAATACACACAATAATACCTCCTGCACCACCTCCACTCCGATGCTCTGAGCACACAAGGACTTAAAACAGGAAGACGTTCAGATTTAATCTACTGTGTACCACAGGATCAAGGTCTGCACTGCTTCCAACCTGGAACTTTCTTTGCTACACTGTGCCTGTCGGCTTAGAATCACACAGCAGAGGACTTGGGTCTTGGCATTGACCAGGTTGAGAAGTAGGCAGCACCATGTGAGAAAAACAAACCTTGCAGTGGAGAAGTTAGGAAATGGTAGGAACCAACAGCACCCTGGGAGCTTTAATGAAGAATCCATAATGAAAGTAAGCAAGTTGTGCAAGGAGCAATGCAAAATGTACAGTTTGAGGAGAAAAGGAGCACAAGGAAATCAAATGGAGAGCTAAGTCTTATGTTTATAGGCATAAGCAGATAAAGAAATGCAATAAGACACAGTATAATCCTTATATCTTTAACTATGTGAGACTTGGCCTAGACTGACCATGGAGTGGTAAACATTTGGGGTCTTCTTTGGAAGGCCCACTTCTCTATGTGCTTGCCCAGAGAGGAACACCCAATTCCCCCATCACACCCATGAACCCTCTGAGACCCCGAGAAGCCACCACAAATCAATTCCCATCCTCAACCACATCTGTGATCACTAGAGTCTTGGCCTTGAGTACCCCTGGAGAGGTCAACATCAGGATCGCACATAGAGGGCTCAGCTTTCTAGGCCCTTGCCCTTGGGGCAACATGGCATTGGTGCATACCCAACCACCAAGCCCCAGAGACCTTGAGCAGCATGCACACACTTACTACCATCCTCTAACACATCTGTGACCACCGGAGCCTTGGCCCAGACTGCTCCTGGAGAGAAGCCCCAGAGACTTATCAGCATCCACTAAAGGCACAAATTGGCCTGCACCTGGAAGAAAAGCAACCACTTAAGCCAGAGACTCCAAAATTCTCCAATGGAGTAACAGGGACCATCTGAAACAAGGCTCTACCTGTACCCACTGGAGGAAGAGATAGGGAGAAGGTAATGTAAGAACACATCCAACAACATAAAGACCAATATTACACCACCAGAACCTAGGGATACTACAACAGGAAGACCTGAACATCCCAACCCAGAAGAAGCAGAAGAAAACTAACTTTAATATAATTTGATGAGGATGATATAGGCTCTGAAAGAGGAAAATGAAAATTTCCTTAAGGGAATGGAGGACAAACACAACATGGAAGAAGTCAATAAATCTCTTAAAGAAATCCAAGAAAACAAAGAAAAAATAATCAAACAGGTGAAGCAAACAGCTCAAACAGTTCAAGAATTGAAAATTCAACAAAAGACAATCAAAAGAACAAAAACTGAGAGACTTCTGAAAAAAGAAAATTTGGGTAAATGAACAAGAACTCCAGATTGATGCATAACCAACAAATTGCAAGAGATGGAAGAGATAATCTCAGGAGTTGAAGATACAATAGAAGAATTATATTCAATGGTGAAAGAAAACATTACATCCAAGAAATCCTTAACATAAAACAATGAGGAAATCTGGGATACCATGACAAGCCCAAACCTAAGAACAATAGGTGTCGTACCAGTGCAGCCTGGATGTCAAGTTTGAGTGAAAGATGTCAGGATTAATAAAACATGCACTCTGGATGTTTCAGAATCAGAAGCCCTTATTGTACATCACCAAGGGAGTTTTATACCTAATTCAGACGGGTGGTTCAACAGGATGGAGACCTCATCTCCAAATCCTGAGTTAGGACCAAGGCAATATGTACTCAGGAAGCAGGGTTGGTAAACAACTCTGAGAGTATGGAACTAGTAAGTTTCTCAGAAACCCAGAAGAGCATGGGCATGAAAGGTCACCAACAGGGGAGGTAAGTAGGAAGACCAGGACTCCATTAGGTCCCAACATCTCCCCAAGAATTATTTTATAAAAGGAGGATCCTCCTGTCTTAGGTCATCTCAGGAGAGCAGTCTCTTACCCGTCCTTGGGAGGCCTATGGTTTTTTTTTTTTTTTTTTGGTCTTAGGTGGGCCCTCCCCTGCAGAAGTTGCCCATCTATGGAGGTATCCTCAACATTTTTGTATTTGTAGCCAGACTTGTGGCAATCTGGATTTTCAGATGAGAGACTTAAAAGAATTTGTTGAGTGACCATGTTTTGTGATTTTATGGATTGTAAAAGTTTACACAGAATCCAGAGACATGAAACACAGAATAGCCAAAGAGAGAGTCTATGACTACTGTTGGACCCAGCCTCCCAAATGGGCCATATCCACCACCACTTGGCTGAAACAGGGGGCACCTGAGTATCATTTGACATTTGTAAAATAAAATTAAGGAGAGTAGAATTTTAGGGACCTTGCAAATATGCATTAAATTGTTATACAATTTCAGAAGCATTAGTCACAACAGAGGGTGTAACATAAGCTGTATGATAAAAATGTGAGTAAGACATTTGTTGAATTATCCATAATGAGTATACTAGTTTTTGTAATAAGGTAGTTTGTTGATTTAAATTTAAAAGTCCAGATTTGATGTGAGAATTTAATGCATTTTGTGTTTGAAGGACCTTGTTAACTTGTCCTGTCAATTTATCCACAGTGTTTGCCACAAGAGATGTTTTGGCCATTTCCAGTCTAGTAACTCTCACAGCATCAGCAGAGACCACAATGTCAGAAACCACAGCAGCTATTACTCTGATATCACGTATTTCTTTTTTGATACAGGGTCACCTTTGCTCAGATGGCCCTCTCTTTTGGGCTGGCACATGAACTAACAGGGCAGCTGAGGAGCTTTTATCTCAGCAACTGCTCAGGCTGTAGTCTCTGGAAGAACAATCAAGAACAACATCTCCTTCCCCAACAGTATTATTTTGAAGTCAGCAGGCCAGTGGTGGTATCACCATATGTTAATATTACCTCATAAAAATTGGACTTTGGTTGAAACACTCTCCCTAAAGCAAAGCTCTCTGTAGATTATAGCTGGCTACTGTAGGCCAGCAATGGAGAGCTGGGGTAGGTCTATGATCATGTGTTTTTACATATGGAATACCAAATATTTTTTTTTTTTAGTCTCACAGCATTGCTATATGTAGCATTTGGAGTAAAATCAGCTATGGAAGCAATACTGAGTATTACACAGTGATATAAAAATGAAAACTTTTAATTTATATGAGTGATTCTGTGCCTTCCAACAATTGGTCAAATAAAAAGATGGATGTAAAGGACTAGTCCGGCTCACTGGCATTAATATTGGAGGGGTTCCTTAACAGTCTCCATACAGTTTGCTCTGCTTGAGTGAGACTCACCAGGATGCTGACCATCATCATTCCCATCCATAGTTTTATTGTTGCTTACTTTGAAGGTGCTAAACACTGGTTGAACATATCATTCTGGGATCCAAATATATTTCTTCTCAACTGGGAGAAAACACATAGAGCCCCCCTCACCCTTGCCAACATGGGTGTGGGCTCCTTCCATTGTCCTGTAATAAGGTTTTCCATCATATCCATCCCAAGGACTGAGAAATTTTATTCCAATGTCTTTCCATGGCCGAGTGACCCTCCCAATCAACAGTTAAAAATTTAAATTAAATAAAATAGAAGCCAATTGTGTACTGAGAGAAGGAATATACTTCTCCCTATTTATTTTGGTGAAATACTGTTTTAGAACCATATACATTCTTTCTATTATAGCTTGTACAGTGGGGTTGTATGGAATACCTGTAATACATTTAATATCATTATCTACACAAAAGGTTCAAAATTTTCCACTAGTATACGCAGGACCATTAACTGTTTTAATAACATTAGGTAAGCCTTTGAAGCAAAAGCCAGCAGGCAATGAGCTGTCACATCATTAATTTTCTCCCCATTATGCACCAAAAAAACTAGTTTAGAGCAAGCATCTACCAAAACATGCATATACTTCAGTTTTCCAGCCAAAGGTAGGTGAGTTACATCTATCTGCCAAATGTCATTTGGTTTAAGTCCATGGATGTGAACTCTAGCAATGGGTGTATTATGAACAGAAGTACAAGTGGAACATACGGTGGTAATTTATAAGGCAGTGGCATTAGAGCAATGAGTATGGTGCTGCAGGGACAGAGCATTATTGTGATACTTCTTTTCACATTTAGAAGCCTTTTCTTCAGTGCTGGCAAGTAATATTCTTGTATGTGCATCTGCAACCTGATTACCTTCAGCCAGAGATCCAGGTAATTGAATATGAACTCTAATATGACTCACAAAAAGAAGATCCCATCTGGACCACAATACATGTTGCAAACAGCATAACTGTTCTTGTATATGGGACACAGGGGAAATATAAGGAGGGGTTTTCAAGGGATCAATAATTTGAGACAAGTAAATACTATCAGTATATAAATCAATCAGCTCAGCAGAAAACATATTCAATGCTAGGATACAGGCTGTTATTCCAGCTACCTGAGCAGAGACATTGTCAATAGGTGTTTGGGATATCAGATCTTAAGAAACTACCACAACATTTCCTTTTGGGGAACCATCTGTGAAAACTGTTTGAGCTCCCACCAGGGGCCTACGTTTTACTATGTGTGGAAAAATAGCAGGATGATTTTTAAATAATTTTAACAATGAATGTTGAGGGTAATGATTAACCATCTTTATATCATAAGGGAGTGACTGAATCATAATATGACATAATAATACATGAAGGAGAAGCAGGAATATGTAGCCACATAATAAGTCCAATTGCCAAAAAAAATTCCAGTTGGTGCAAAATGAGAGTTTAACACTAATAATTTTATGGGCTTATCATAATCCACCCTTTGTAAACGTACCTGTTCTATACTTTGCATAAGAAATTTTAGAGCTCCTTTGGCTTCAGGAGTAAGCATACAGGGGGGATGAGAGGTCAGTATCCCTGCGTAATTTATCATATAATGGTTTAAGATCTCCAGACTTAATAGATAGTGAAGGGCATATCCATTGCACGTCACCCAAAAAGCATTGCAAATCATGTAAGGTCTTAAGATGAGCACAATCAAAGTGCAATGTCTGTGATTGAATCCCTCCTTTTTGCAAAATATGTCCAAGATAAGAGGAATATGGACACATGGCTTAAAGCTTTGCTGGTGCAATAATCAATCTGGCAGCTGCTAGGGCTTGTTGTATGCCAGCGTATGAATCATGCACTTTTTCCAAATACTTAAAAGCCAATAAAATATCATTCATATAATGAATCATATAAAGACCAGAATATTTCTGTCTAATGTGATGTCTAATGTGATTCCACATAAGATTGGCATATAGTAGGGCTGTTAGACATGGCTTGGGTTATGTGACCCAATAGAAGCATAATGCAGGTTCTTTAAAATTAATAGAAGGTAGGCTGAAAGCAAATCGAGAGCAATCATCAAGATGCAAAGGAATAGATCAACTATAATAAGATGTCAATCTTTGGGAATAGCTACGGGAGAGGGGAGCTCTTGCTGCAGCAGTCCCATAATTTGCATGGTTCTATTACTGCACAAAGGTCCTGAAGCAACCTCAATTTACCAGATTTTTTTCTTTATTACGAAAAATAGGAGTATTCCAGGGGACTTGGGTGGCATTGTATGACCAGCAAGTAATTGTTCTTGTATTAGAGCTTGGGCCTCCCACAATTTTTCTTAAGTTAGGGGCCGCTGTTCCACCCATACAGGGTCATCTGACAACCATGTGATAGGTATGGGTGCAGACGATGGGAAAATAACCCACAGTAAAAATGTCCCAGTCCAGTACAGTCCCCTGGAATGCAAGTAACCTGGTCATCAGGCATTAAAGGTGATGTCTGGCCCTGATGCAAAGCACCTAGGCCCTGGCCAGGTCGCCATCCCATAGCTTTCATCAGAGAGGTGGCTTTTCCTAAGGACACCTTTATAGGTTGTGTTATTAAGAAAGGCCCCATCTCTACTAAGAGATCAATTTACCATAGATTCACAGCTAGGCTGGGAAGAACATATGGCTGGAAAAAACCCTCGTGCCCTTCTCCAACATGCCATCTCAATATTTTTTTTTAACTATTTTGAGGAGTTCCTTGACCTATCATTGTAATTGTACAGTAATGTCATCCAGGGGCTAAGCCTCAGGCGAAAATTTCATAGATAGCACTTATATATCCACTCCAGAATCCAAAATACCCTCAAAAGTTTTCCCTTCTATATTTATTTTGAGCTGGGGTTGCTCATTCAATTGAGAAATCCAAAAGGTAGCTGGCCCTGAGGATACAAATCCCAGGTTGCCATGAGTCTGTCTGCTAATTGCATTCTTAGAATTCAGACAATGAATTAGAACTAATTGACCATTATGCTCCCCTTGATAAATGGCCACAACCCCTTGTTGGACAGATGCCATAATATTGATTTCCCCTGATAGTCGGAATCCACAGTACCTGGCTGTATTTGATTTCCACTTAAGACTGTACTGCTCCTTCCCAGAATCAATCCCAGAGACCCTGACAGTTAGAGACCATATATATTTGTAGGAAGAGCCTGCACCACCCACTTTGAAAGTTAAGACTGCTTGGTTGGAGGTGCAGAGGTCCAATCCTGTACATTCCAGGGTGGCTCTGATGAGGTCTGCAATGCAAAAGGATTGCCTTTTGGAAGTAATTGGATATGACCATTGCCAGGGTCTATACACTGAGATTCTGGGGCCCTGGAGCATGGTCCTCCACCAGTTTCTCAGCTGTTGATTAATGGTAGGTGGCAGGAGTTTCCCATCATTGTCTGTCTTGGAACAGCAATCATTAGCCTAGTGTGCTCCCCTTCTGCATCTAGGGTGCATGCTGTGTTTCTTCCCTCCTCCCATCATCAGCTGTGGGAGTTCCTTCCAGAAATGGCCAGGAACTCTGAAGTTAAAACTATTATGGCTTCCGGCCCCCAGTCACTGTCCTCACATGTTTCCCTGAGTCTGAATAACTGCTGCTATAACCTGGCCTTGAATGAAATTCCCATCTATATCTCTACATATCCTGATATATTCATTTAAACTTTGCTTTGTGTGTTCATAAGGCTTCTTTACAATATTTCTTAGCATTTTCAAATGCATGTTGTTTTTTATGGGCATGGCTGCCATGTCGTCACCAAACAATTTCCCTGCCAACTGCAATAGCCTATCCATAGTCCTGACATGGTTCTGAAAACCCTTGTAAAACTTTGACAGCTGATCTCCCACTGCTTTTCTGGGAAGTGCCTTTCAAGCTTTAGTAGTGATGTCCGCTATTTGTGCAATACCACTGGATCATACAAAATTTGTTGCTGCAAATTGGCATAAGCCCCAGCTCCAGTTAACATGTCTAAATTGCACTGAGCTTGTCTGGCTTGAGCGTTTAATCATGCTGTCTGCAAACAGTTTTTCTGGTATTTTACCCACCACAAAAGATAGTCTGCCAATTGCTTGGTGTTCAAATTCAGAGCAGAGAAAGACTCCACCATGGCCAATGTGAAGGGTGCTTGGGCCCCATAGGCAGCAATAGCCTCCTTTAATTGCTTTATCTCCTTAAACTGTAATGGAAAATGTTGGACCATCACCTGCCCTGGCTTATTAGGGTTTGGTACTTCCATTACAGATGCCACCATGTGTGCATAGAGGAAACATACCCCTTTATTTTCATCCTTGTTTGAATGAGACCACCACCCTTCATCATTATAGGCCAGTGGGGCCAAAGGAGTTGCGGGTGAATATTCTTCTGCTGCATTATATTTTTCTGCTTCTACGAAGATCTCTTGATGTAGGAGTGTCTTCTAACTATCTGTTGCTTTCATTGGTTAATTAATAAAGAAAACTGCTTGGCCTGATAGGTCAGAACATAGGTAGGTGGGGAAGGCAGAACATAATGCTGGGAAGAAGGGAAGTCAGGCAGATGCCATAGCTCTCCTCTCTGAGATGGATGCAGGTTAGAATCTTCCCAGTAAGCCACCATCTCATGGTGCTACACACATTAATAGAAATGGGTTAATAAAGATGTGAGAGTTAGCCAGTAAGAGGCTAGAGCTAATGGACCAAGCAGTGTTTAAATGAATACAGTTTCTGTGTAATTATTTTGGGAAGCTAGGCTGCAGCCCGCCGCTCCTATTACTACAAATGATGACCAATGTGCTTGCCTCCTCATTACAATCTCTTATCTCCCTAGGTATTATTTCCTCCTCATCTTCCAATGATTACTCATTATACTCTAAATTCTCAGAATCATCAGACTCCTACCTAGCAATTTACTGTTTTCTTAGCTGAGCAGACAAGATTTTCTCTAATTACCCTCTCCCAACATTTTTCCCATTACCACCACCACATGCCCTCCTTTCTTCTTGCCAATCCTCTGTAGAGCACAGAGAGCAGCGGGTCTCCTCTTCCTGAATTTCTTGTAAAACTTCCTTAGCTGCTTCTATCTCCTGTTTAACTTTCACTCTATGCACGGACAGGGCATCTTTAACTAACCACTGCAATGAAAAGTTCACAGTGGGAAAGCTGTCAGGGCTCCCTAGTTGTTTCTTTTGTAGGTCCCTGCTTACCTCCACCTAATTTGGAACCTTCAGACCTCCTCCTATAATAAACCAGTGACTCACCTGCTCTATGATTTTAATAAAGGCTTCTATGGTTCTTTCTTTTACCACTGTTCCTTGTTGCTCTAACAATCCTTTCATCTGCAATTGTAATTCTATTTTGCTGCTAGCAGTTTTCATCTTGACTCCCCAATATGTCCCTGCTGGCCTGTGAAAACCCTGTCCACTTACCCCTCTTTTTCGGATCTCAGTGGGACCTACCTCCACTTGCCACACTAGTGCATCCTGGATGCTGAGTCTGAGTGAAGGATGTCAGGATTAATGAAACATGCATCTGGATGTTGCAGAATCAGAAGCCCTTTATTGTACATCGCCAAGGGTGTTTTATATCTAACCCAGACAGGTGGGTCAACAATGTAGCGAGCTGCGTGGTATCACACCTGATGGAGATGTATAATCAACTCCTGAGATAGCTAAGGCTTGACCTATGCTATGATCACGCAATGATTATCAGCTGCCTGCATATGCGTGAACCTATGGGCAGTGCCCACCTGGCAGTTCGGGGTTGGCAGCCCATGCCTACTTAAGGGCTGGGAGAGGTTTGCCCGGAGAGAGAGGGTAGAGAGAGGGAAAGAGAGAAGGAGAAGGAGAAGGAGAAAGATTATTGTGAATAAAGTCCTGAAAACTGCTGCAAGAAGAGCTCCGGGTGTTGTATTTTTCCTTGCGGGACGAGGGTGGACGCGACAAACAAGATGGAGAACTCATCACCAGATCCTAGCGCCAAGGCAATGCATACTCAGGAAGCAGGGTTGGTAAACAACTCTGAAAGTACAGAACTTGTAAGTTTCTCAGAAACCCAGAACAACATGGACAAGAAAGGTCACCAACAGGGGATGTGACCAGGACTCATTTAGTTCCCAACACTCTATCCCATTTTTTTTGTCTTTGTCAGTCCAGTCGCAAACCCAATATGCAAAGAAACAACAGTACTCCAGGGGATCACCATCTGCCCAATGCAGTGGGTTCTAGAGACTTTCTAAGTCAAAGGCATGTACTCCCTACCCATTTGCCATGGGTTGATAGTGTTGGTGGCTCTCCTATCTCTTCCCTGATGGCTGAGGGGTTAGGTGCATACAATGGCTGGATGCACTGTGGCTGGACAAGGCACCACTGCTCTCCAGTGCTTGAGGGAAACTGAGGGAAGCTCTGTCTTGGTTGTTTCTCCTTCCTTTTTCTACCATTTGATGAACCCAGTGTTGCATTTGCAGCATATATTTTCTCCACCTCCTCCCTTACCTCTCCGGTCCTGCAAGATGATTGGTATCCAATTCCCATGGCCTGGGATTCCACAAGCGCTGCTGCCAAGTGTGTGTGTGTGAGGAGGAGTTGTAACATTCAAGGAAGGGTGGCTTGGTGCCCGTGAATGGCGCCACTCTGCCACCCAAGCCACCCTCCCAGCCCTCCCAGCCAGGCCTTCTAAGCCCTTCTGGAGAAGGTTTTGGAACAGCGCCAAAGGTGGAAGTGTGCCCGGTTGCCATCCCCAGGGCCATCCCCTGAAAGGCCCTATCTCCTTCCCGACCATGCATGCTGAGAGGAGTTGGGGATAGCGGATCCATAATCTCGTCCAGAGCAACTGCAGGTTACACCATCTTTCCCCACTTGCCTGTTACCTGCCCCATAGCCACAGCGCCTAATTTCGTGGCCCCACCACCTGCCCTGCCCATTTTGCGTGGTGTGTTCATGCTGCCATTGGCCTCTGCCAAGGCCTCCCTCATTCAGGTGCCATTGGAACCTGCCAGGCAGGTGGCGTTCTGCTTCAGCCTGCAGGAGCCCTCTTGCCTTCCCCATGAGCTGGGCTCAGCCTTCAAGGCCCCGCCATTGGCCTCTGCAAAGGCCTCCCTCATTCAGGTGCCATTGGAACCTGCCAGGCAGGTGGCATCCTGCCTCAGCCTGCAAGCACCCTCTTGCCTTCCTTATGAGCTGGGTTCAGCCTTCAAGGCCATTGACCTCCTGTCCCGGCCTCTGGAGTGCCTAGGACTACAGGTGTGTGACACTGGGCCTGGCCTGCCACCCATTGCCTTAGGTCTCCTGTAGAAATAAGAATTGAAGAGGAGAGTTGAAGATAGGAGGAGATAGATAGATAGATAGATAGATAGATAGATAGATAGATAGATAGAGAACAACAACAAAATACAAAAAGAAAAGACTTTGACAAAATCCTGGGACAAGACACACACTGACACTTACTTTCTCCTGGTTGGAGAAACCCAAACAGCTGCCTCTGAGGTGGCCACAGATGAGTCGGGAGCAAGCTCCCTGTCTACAAATGACCTGAGATCAAGGTCCCTGTCTCCAAATGACCCAGATCTGAAAGAATTCCAGTCCCTGTCTAAAAATGGAAGACAAGGCATCCCTTGTTTCTCCAGGTTCACTGTATAAACACATCTGCTTCAGAGACAACCTGCCAATACCAAAACCCAAATTGGTAGACCAGTATAAAACAAAAGTACCAGAGCAGCCATAGTCAGACTGACAAGACAAAAAACAAAGAGACAAGAAGAGACAAAGAGTGCTCTCTTACCGGCTTACCGGTAGATACTAATATACCTCTGGACTTTTGTCCTGGTGGAATCTCTGGGGTTCCTGGTTAATGTACCAAATGCTGTGCCCAGATCAAGACCCACAGAGACCACCAGAGAGGTCCAGACTGTAATAAGCAAGGTTTATTTAGCATAATAAAAACTACTTCAGAACACACCTCCAACCCCTGTTGTAGTGAGGTAGAGAGAGAGGAGTTTGAGCTTCTCTGTGGGGTAAGCTTCTAAAGGTGTAAATACAAAGAGGCCTTTTGAAGCTTCTTTGGCATGGGTGCAAGGTCTTTTTCTCTGTCCCATCCTGCTATGTCAGCTAGTTTTTTGCTCTTAGTTCAAGGCCACCCTTTTTCTGAGTCAGGTCATCCTTATCAGCCGGTACCAGGTGGCTGGCAGGGCTGAGCCGAGTGTCTTTGTACTTGGAATCTCCTGGGTGGGAGGGGGAAGGAAAGTGCTGTCTTTGTGGGAATGTGAGGCTGGTCTGTGTTTCTAATTTTAAAACATTTTGCTAGGAAATTCTTTCTCATCCCTTTGAGAATAAGGGGTGAGGGTTCCACAAGACAAACACTGAAGTCATGGTGTTCATGACATTGTAATAAATATTGCTAAGGTGATATTCTGTCCTTGTTTCCTTAGCCCCTTGGGGTTTGGATGGCAAATGTCAACCCTGGAAGGTCTATGGAGCCAGAATAGAGGGCAATTAGCCAGTATCTCTTTAAGCAGCGAAACTTCTGCTCTCGCCTTAGCCTGGTGACACACAGCCTCCTCATGGTTGGGTGGTAGTGGATGTCATTCCAGAATTGTATCAGCTCCTGGCTGCCTCCTGGTACCCAGCACCCCCATAGGAAAAGCCTGATGAAACCTTGTCAATCTTTCAAGCTGGAGTCTGAGAGAATTGGCCGTGCACACCAACCAACCCAACTTATAGGAAAGGCAATCACTGGGATCTGAAAGTACTGGTTTGGAAATCACCAATGTCAACCAATCATACATTCCCTTCCATCACAGTAGGCCGTGGGGGGGAGGTGTGGCCCTTGGGCAGCCAGTAACCAAACAGGCTTGACAGACCTCTCATGCCAGTTGTGAATAAATCAGTGGCCTATTTCCTAATCTTAAACTGTTAAGCCCTCCAAGAGCTAAGTGAGTCCATCCTCCGCTCAACCACACAAATACAGAGAAGAAGGTATGGTGGCTTCACCATGCCTTGTTCTTATCTTGTTATAGGCAAGCACTCCCCCCCCCCATGTGTTTAGTATCCCACCGCATGGTTTCTAATAAACAATGCACTAATTGTTTCATTCCATAGTCACCTCAGCTAAACCATGTATTCACAGTCTGTTCATTACATTCTTCCAGAATGATTTTGTGTTATCATATTGACACAGGCTGGCCTGAAACTGACAATTGTCTTTCCCCAGTCTCTGAGTGTTGAGATTACAGCTGGGCACTTCTATGTTAAACTTCAGGTCAGGTGTCCATTGTTGTGATCTGGCTGCCCTCACTCCCCATGACTGATAGAGGAACTTTTTTATAATCTGTAATTGACAAGGATGTTTGTGTTCTTTTTGGTTGGTGGTTTTCCGCAGAAGCATTCCCAGTACATGATGCCTCAGGCTTCTCAGCAGGTCTCAAGCCAGCTGCTTAAAGGTTTAAAAGGGTTTAGCTCAGGTCAAAATAAAGGTTGTTGTTCTTCCTCCATAAATTGAAATCTCCATGTCTCAATCTTGGCACCCCTGCCAGCTTCAGTATCCAAGCCATTCTGGTACATTAGTCCAAAGCAAATATGTCTTGGTACCTGCTGTGTGACAATTTCCTCCCAGATTAAAACATTCTACCCTGCAGAGGAGCTCCTTAAGAATGACAGTCAACAACTACTAAAAATAGCTTCAAGGACTCCCTGAAACTGACCAGATTCACTGTGGCCCAACCTGCCAGAGTAAGCAGAGCCCTAGGGCAAAGAAGATGCTGTGAAATGGTAGAGCCCAGATGCAAAGAATACTCTTAGATAAGCTAAACTGCAAAAAAAAGACTCTGTGACCAAACCAACTGCCTAAAAAAGGAGAATGCACCCATTTTCCTGAAAGATGTATAGGCCAACAAAGGCACCAGGAAAGGACACCCTCTAACTTGTTGAGATGCTGCTGGGGTGAACCTTGATGATGCAGCTAGCTTTGAGTCATTTCTGTTCCTATAAGTAACCCTTCACCCATATTCCTGTAATCAACCCCAATAAAATTCTTTGGTTCACCAAGCTGGATACCAAGTATTATCCACACATTGGTCTGTTATGGGTTCCCTTTCTAGGGTGAGTAGATGGGTATGTTTCATCTCCCTAGGGGAAAAATACTTTTATCAAACAACCTAATTGGAGCCCTAACAGAGACCTGATAGTATCAAAGAATAGTTGGGGAGGAGTGAGTACATGGACCTATGCAAGCAACCCATGCAGCTCAGGCTGCAAAGCCTGAGGGGCTAGCATCCACAAAAGAAATTCCAATACTATTGACCATTCCTGTGTCATAGGTATAGTATTTGTGCTCTGAAACCAGTCGAGTGGTTACTACTGTGGGTACTGAGACATGCAAACTAAGGCTGAGTCATCAGGATGAGGAGTGTCTGTGGGAGGAATACCAAGGTGGTATTCTTGCATGTGTGGTATGAGGTGGAATGCATAATTAAAGATCTGGCTCTACCATATGAGCATAGAGAAATGCTGAAAACAGTTAAAGGTTTAGAGAAATATTGGGTCCCTAGAGGACAGGCCTTTGCACCCCCACTTGATCTGCTTTGCACTCTTGAGGTTGGTTGAAAACAGGAACAAAAGCAGGAACAGTCTGTTGTTTTCAGCAATGTTCCTAAGGATGTTTTCCCCTAAGCCATTGAGTTATGGTGATGAGCTTCCTGCTTTTGCTGGTTTGGCCTTTCCTGCTGAGGGCTATATATACTTGTGAGAAACTGGAATAAAGGGCTTGTCTGCAGAACCTGAAGTTGTGTTGTGTGTTAATCCCAATGTCCCTCGCTCAGAAGAATGAAATTTGCCATGCTGGAACAGCAAAGTGGAGGTTCCCACAGAGATCTGTAAAAGAAGGGGTAGCGGACGGGGTCGTCCTAGGCCGGTAAGGATGGATTGGAGTAAAATGGGATCCACAAGCAGTAAGAGAGACCTGATAGATGAGATAGCTAAACTGTTAGAGAAACAAGGAACCATGGTCAAAGAGAGAACTATAGAAGGGTTTTTTTTTTTTTTTTTTAAGAATATAGCTGCAGCAAGCCCATGTTTTTTGACAGGTGGAGGTTTGAACACCTCCGATTGGAAACAGGTAAAAACAGATTTGCAGAAAGCCCCTAGGTCCCTCTAGGGAGTGGCTCAAAGATAGTAGTAGTAAAGCTTGATCCCTCATTTGGGCTGTCAAGACTGCTCGGGCGGAGGTAATGAGGTTCAGTCCTGAACTTCCTGGGGTGGCATGGGCAAGGTCTGCAACACAAAAAGATTGCCCTCTGTAACAAACTGGATATGGCCATTGGGGTGGGAACCTCTGACTCCTTCTGTTATTGCTCCATACACTGAAGTTCTGGGGCCCTGGAGCAGGACCCTCTGCCCATTTCCCTGCTGTTGGCCTTGGATGGGCAGAGGCCTTCTATCTATATCTGTCTTAGATCTGCAATCATTTGCCAAGGGGGCCCTTTTGCATCATGGACACTTTCCTGGTCTGGCAGTAGTTCCCCGACTGAGTTGTGGACATTCCTTTTTAAAATGTCCAGGGGTACCACAGTTAAAGCAGATTTTATCCCCAGTTGTCCAGGATCCTCACCCAGGCCTGATGGCAGTGGCAATCACCTGGCCCTGAATGAAGTGCCCATCAATATCCCGGCAGATCTGGATGTATTCATTTAAGCCTTTTACCTTATGTGGCAGCAATGCTTACTTACAGTATTTATTTGAATTCTCAAATGCCAGCTACTTAACTATGGGCATAGCTGTTGTCACATCACCAAACAATTTTCCTGCCAATTGTAGCGACCTATCCACATAATCCTGGAAAGGCTCTGAGGGCCCTTGTAATACCTTGGACAACTGATCCCCTGTGGCCTTGTTTGGCAGGGCTTTCCAAGCTTTGGTAGCCACAGTGGCCCTTTGGAGATATATGGCAGGATGGAGCACAATTTGATTGGCCAAATCAGCATAAGCTCCTACTCCAGTTAGCATGTCTAGTTTGCACTGTGCCTGTCCTGCTTGAGCATTTAACCTAGCTGTTTGTAAATAATTTTCTTTATATTCTCTCCAAAATATGTAATCTTCTTCAGATAGTACCATATGGCTTAGCCACTGCCAATCACTAAGTATAAGATTTAATGCCACAAAAGATTCTACTATGGCAAAAGTAAAGGGGGCCTGAGCACCATGTGCTGCCACAGCCTCTTTCAACTGTTTCATTTCCTTAAAGCTGAAGACCACGTGTTGTCTCAGCATCTGTCCTGGATTGTTCAGATCAGATACCTCTATGAACAGAGCAACTGTGCACCTGGCTGAAAACAGACACTTCATCTTCTTCCTGAGCCCTCTTTGGTCTCCCACTCATCTCACAGTCCCCAAAGTGCCTCCCTCTTTCCCCAATCCTCATTATAAGCAGGCAGGGCTGACGAAACACATAAGGAGTTCTTCACCTTACAGCGTTTCAGCCTTTTCTGAAGTACCTTAATTTTCTGTGTTTAGCTGTTCTTTTCTCATCAGATAAACTATCCTCTGCACTAGAGCTGAGGCTGTCTTCCCCATTTTTGACTCATGTTATTGTTATCTGGTTTTGCAACTGAAAGCCTGCAGAATTTGGTGCTAGCCTTGGTCTTGTGCCAGATTCCAAAGTTACCCCTGGTACCCCTAACTCTTCCTTTGCATTCCTATGTGTAACATGGAGGGCCAGGCCTGCTTGTTTGGGTTTCTGTCCCGCCTGGTACCTCACAACTGTTTAGCCCCAAAGAAAGTCACACATGGGTCTCCATAAATTATAAGCTGATTGCCCATTAGCTCTAGCCTCTCATTGGCTAACTCTCACATCTTGATTAACCCATTTTTCTGATCTATGTTAGCCATGTGGCTCAGTACCTTTTTCAGTGGTTGCAGATCACATCCTGCTGCTTTGATGGTCTGGGCAGGAGTGGGAGGAATCAACTTCCTCCTTCCCAGAATTCTCCTGTTCTCATTATATCATTTCTACTTCCTGTTTGGTTTTCCCACCTATACTTCCTGCCTGGCCAATCAGCATTTATTTAAAACATGATTGACAGAATATAAACAATTCTCCCACACCACTTATGAGACTTCTCCACCGATCCTATGGACCAGCAAGTTTCCTCCTCCTCTATTTCTTCAAGTATTTCTTTAGCTGCAGTGACCTCCTGTCTTATTTTCACTTTATTTGTAAGCAGGGCATTGCAGACCAGGCACCATAGCAAAGAAGTAGAAATAGGGATGCTATCAGCACCATCCTTTTGCAGTCATTTCTCCAAGTCTCTTCTTACATGTTCCCAATCAGGGATGTTCAAACCTCCACCTGTCAAAAACCATGGGCTTGCTGCAGCTATAGTCTTAAAATCCTCTATATTTTTCTGTTTGACTGTGATTCCTTGTTGCTCTAACAATTTAGATATCCAATATATCAGGTATCCCTTACTGCTTGTGGATCCCATTTTACCCCAATCTGTCCTTACTGGCCAAGGACAACTCTGTCCTTTACCATTACTTTCTCAGATCTTGGTGGGACCTCCACTTGCCACACCAGCACTGGAACTGTAGTTCTCTGAGTGAGGGACATTAGGATTAACACACAGAACAACTTCAGGTTCTGCAGGCAAGCCTTTATTCTACTTTCTCACACAGTATATATAGCCCTCAGCAGAGGAGGCCAAGCCAGCAAAAGCAGGAAGCTCATCACTGCAACTAACACGGCTTAGGGGTAAACATCCTTAAAAATATTGTTGAGAATAACAGATTGTTCCTGTTTTCAAAACAACCAAACACAAGACTACAAAACAGGTCATGTGGGGGTGCAAAGGGCTGTCCTCAAGGGACCCAACAATGAAGCTCCTCAGAAGTTACTGTTACTGTGGCATGGGGGCCCATTTCCTAGCCTTAGGTCAACATCTATAGTCACCTCCTCCAGGGCTAAGGAATCATTGCAGGAGAGGGGGAAGGAAAGAATGCAAGAGTGAGATTATTCTGCAGGGGAGATCCATAAATAGCTAAACAATGGAGCTTCAAGAATTTCCTGTGCTTCCCTCGCCCTGCCTGAGTAAACAGATCCTAGCTTCAAATAAGACTCAGACAAGTAAATACTCACACAAGACTCTGAGAACAGAACAGCTTCCTGTAAGAGATTGAGACCAAGTTGTAATTTGCTGTTATCTGTGATTTGGTCTACTGTGGGTTCCCTGTCTGGGGTGATTAACAAGTGGGTTTTCTCTCCTCAAGAAAGGCTCTGTCACACATTTCCTCAGCACTGACTGGGACTGCAAGCACCTATAGATTTCTTAAAAGAGTAGTTGCCTAAGTTACCAAGCAAGGTGTTAATTGGTCAAATCATAGTGGGCCATACTGCCTCAGTTCATGACACCATGGGTATGGTGGAGGCTGTTGTGTCCCCAATAATCTCTTTGCCACCCACCATATCTTTATCATACCTCTAAAATCTGAAGTGCTAAAAGCCACTGTTCTTGGTGAATCAGGACCTGGGTATACACCAGGGCCACATCTGCATGGTTTAGCAGGTCTCAACGATGCTGACTGTCCAGAATGGCTTCCACCTGATGTAGCACTTGAATAGGTTTGTGCTTCAAGTTCAGACACAACTTGCCTGCTTGGGCCACCAGCTCCTCTGGGAGAGTAGGAATGTCCCCATGCACCCTTAGCGGTCTCAGGAAGTTCTGCATCCTGCAAGAGCAGTTCTGACAACACAGAACATTCACAATAACACTGTTCCCACCATGTTCTAGCCATGAATCTTCAAACCAACTCCAGAAAGCAGGTGACATGAGAGCCTCAGGCTATAGCACTTCCAAGGTAAGGTAACAAATCTTGTTATGGGTTCCCTTTCTGGGGTGCGTAGATGAGTGTTTTTCATCTCCCTAAGGAAAAAAGATTGTCAAACAACATAATTGGAGCCCAAACAGAAACCTGACAGTACTAAAGCATAGTTGAGGAGGAGTGAGTACATGGATCTAGGCATGCAAGCCATGCAACTGAGGCTTCAAAGACTGAGGGATGAACATTTACAAAGGATATTCAAGTACTGTTGTCAATTCCTTTGAACCAAATGATCACACGTACTTTAGAATTACTATAAATGAGATTCTTACAGTCTGTTGCATCTAATAGAACAAAAAATTCAACCACAAACCTCCAACCAAAACTATTTTGAAGGAAACACTAAGGGTATTGGAGACAGTATCTAACATCCATGAGAACTAACCTGATGTGGGAGTGTCATATATCAATCTGTTGATTTCATCGGTTAAGCAATAAAGAAACTGCTTGGCTGGCCCTGATAGGTTAAAACATAGGTAGGAGGAGTAAACAGAATGGAATGCTGGGAGGAAGAGGAAGTGAGCTCAGACCTGACAGCTCTGCTCTCTGGAGCAGAGATACCATGCTCAGCTCTCCCGGGTAGACTTGACAGCTCTGCTCCCTGGAGCAGAGACGCCAGGCTCCGCTCTCCCAGGCAGCTCCAACCCAGGATGGACATAGGCTAGAATCTTCCTGGTAAGCGCACCTTGGGGTGCTTACACAGATTATTAGAAATGGGTTAGTCCAGGTGCGAGAGTTAGCCGAGAAGAGGCTGGATATAATGGGCAAGCAGTGTGTAAAAGAATACAGTTTGTGTGTTGTTATTTCGGGCATAAGCTAGCAGGCGGCTGGGGTGCTGGGGATGCAGCCCCGCCGCTCTTATTTCAACACTAACCCATCATATAATAGAATAATCACATTGCTGAAGATGAGGTTTTCAATTTTATGACCAGAAACAGACCATTTCCCTGTAAGTTTGACAACATAAAGGCCGGGAAATGGAAATATTTTGCTCAGTTTACATGGTTGGCAATTTGCTTACTTGACCTAAAATGTGACTCCCATTTTCCTACATATCTCACTACAAGTAAGTTCATGAACATAGATTCTCAGAAGTCCTCCCACCTCTATCTTGTCCACATTGTCATCAGTGATGGCAATGGTAACCTACTTTCCTTCAAGCTGAAAAAACCACAAAGGCCATTGAAATGGGAGCTGGTATTCACATCACTTATCCCAATCTTTGGAAATACATAAGCTAACTAGAAATTTAAAATCAATGACATTTTGTTTATTAATTAAAAATTAAGCTTCTCATAGAATAACACAGGGAAATACAATGACTCAATTTACAAAGTATTTGGTACCCAAAACCTTTTGGAACTACTTATGTGCTAGTCTCTTAAGATCTGAAATTCAACCCATTGTTTTAGTTCATTTGTTTCATCATAAAAGAGAGAGAAAAAGAGAGACAGAGAGACAGGGAGAGAGACAAATATTAAACAAGTAGACGAGAGACATCTTTCGTTGGTATTGCAAAATTGTATAGCAATTCTGGAAACAGTTTGGATAATACATAGTTTTCTGAAAGTAAATATGGACCATGTGACTCAGTTATACAGCTTCTTGGAATATGCCTAAATGACTTGATATTCTACTTCACAGGTATTTTCTAATACATGTTCACAGCATCTTTTCATAGCAGATAGAAAATTGAAACCACCTAAATGTCCTACAGCTGTCTAATGTATGATGAAATAGTGATGCAGGTACACTGTGTTATAAGTATTCCATTGTAATAAAAATTGAAATAACAAAGACCCCAATTGGAGCACCGGACTGAGCTCCCAAGGTCCAAATGAGGAGCAGAAGGAGGGAGAACATGATCAAGGAAGTCAGGTCCTCAAGGGGTGCGCCCACCCACTGAGACAGTGGGCCTGATCTAATGGGAGATCATCAAAGCAAGCTGGACTGGGACTGATGGAGAATGTGATCAAACCGGAATCTCTGAACGTGGCAGACAAGGAGGGCTGACTGAGAAGCCAAGGACAATGGCACTGCGTTTTTATCCTACTGCATATACTGGCTTTGTGGGAACCTAGTCTGTTTGGATACTCACGTTCCTAGACATGGATGGAGGGGGGAGGACCTTAAACTTCCCACAGGGCAGGGAACCCTGACTGCTCTTTGAACTGGAGAAGGATAGAGAGGAGGAGGGGGGAGGGGGAGAGAAATAGGAGGAGGTAGAAATTTTTAAGTAAAAATAAAAAAAATGTAAAAAAAATTGAAATAATGACAATTTGCAGGCAAATGCCAGGTACTATAAAAAAATCCTACTAAGTTAGTTATAGCAGATCTAAAAAGACTAATGTGACATGTTTAGTCTCTTCTGTTATTTCCATCTCCCAATCTTCAGATAAATATTTGCGGGTCACTTGTGACCTGGACTCATATGCACGAGACAACATTTAGTAAAATAAAAGTACACAAAATTGAAGGAGATAAATATGGTGAATATTAAAAGTTTAGAGAGAAGAAAGGAGAGTGGGGAATGATGTAATTTTGCTATAATTTCAAAATGGAAGAAATAGGGAAAATATTAATATATTATTTTAAAAATGTGTCATGAAGGACCAACTAATTCTTCTTAATGGAGTAGTTAGTAATCACGGTTTGCTAACCAAAATTACCGAAGTGCTAAATGTAGGTTATTCCATGTGTCAGATAGGGAAGCCCCAGAGGATAAGCAAGTACTACAGAGTCTTGATATGCTTGGTTGATCCTAGAAATGGATGACAAGATCCTATGGCTAAGCATAACACAGACCTTGTTTTGATCTGTAAAGCAGTAAACTGTGCAGTGAGGGTACTTATATTAGGAAACATAAGCATATTTTGAGCTTGAATGCAGAGTGCATTTGCACATTATACTGTGTTTCTAAATGTCATTAGTTTTATAGACTGTTTCACTTCATTTTTTAATTGACTTTATTGAGCTATATGTTTTTCTCCGTTATTCTCCCATCCTCTCCCATCTCTATCAGCCCTCTCCTATGATCCACAAGTACCCAATTTACTCATGACATTTTTTTTAATTCATGACAGGATTTCTATGTGTAGCTTAGAGCATGTCCTGGAGCTCACTCTGTAGACCAGGTTGACTAATTCTCCTTCTCGTAGCCATCTCTAGTCACCAGTAGTTTATAACTATGATGGGAAGCTGCAAACCTTGTTCTTCTCCGTGTTAACATGTCCACTGATACAGTTATTGTCCCAGTGTTTACTATACAGCTATTTCTAGGAGACATTGTTTCACAGCCATTATCCTTATTTTCTCACCCTAAGAAACTTCTGTAATTCTCCTTTGCTGTGTTCCTTGAGTAATTGGTGGAGGAGCTGTCCTGTGGTTGTATCCATTGTTACTAGAAAAGGCCTCCAAAGGTATCCACAATAATGCAATAATGGCTCTTCTAATAGCTGGTAACCAACAATTCTCTATTAAATTTGTATGTCCTGATTGCACATAGGAAATTTTCACAGTGTGATAATGGTAATTTGTTAATCAGCACTTCTAGGGAAGTTTAAATAACATGGTAACTTGGCAGCATTTTCAGTTTGAACTACGTACATAAAGTATTTCAAAAGAAAAATTTTAATTTAATTCTGTCAGCAAAAACTTAAAAAGGGAAATTGAAATTTGCTATAGACAGTGAGTTTTAGACAAGCAAAATAAACTGACCATGTTGTCTCTTCTTTTTCCCAAGACATACATATTGTTAGTCAATCTTCATTAATGTTGTGCTTAAGTGTCATGAATATGGAAGGTAAACTTAGGTGTAGGCAGAGAGTGTTTTGTTTGTTTGTTTGTTTCAGGCTGCTCTGACCCTGAAATAGTGACACAGAAACTATACCATTCCCAATATTGTTTTGTCAATACCTTAAATGTATTTTTTAGCTAGCTCTTATACTCAAACAAACCAAACTCCATTAATCTTTGCATCACTATGAGGTCATTGCCTACTGGAATATTTTTGGCAAGCTATGGTGGAGGTATCTGTTTCCTATGGTGGCTACATGGCTTCTCTCTAACTTTGCCTACTCTCTTTCTGCATCTTTGTTTGGATTTCCCACCTGGCTTTACTCTTTTAAGCCATTGACCAAAAGAAGCTTTATTCATTAACCAATAAAATCGACACATATACAGAAAAACTTCCCACACCACTCAGGAACCCTCAAAGTTTATCCTCTTATGTCAATTCTTAGGAGCCATCCAGCTGATTTTTCAGACATGTTCTTTCATTGCACTGAAGCATCTCAAATATCTTAGTGTAGCAGTTTGCTGATGCCTAGGGATCCTCATGTTATTATTTCCTCACTTTAAGATTAACAAGTATATAACCCACATCTAGTGCATTATATAGTACATAGCTATAAACTTAGATCTACAGGCTTACTAGGAAAATACTTTGTTGAAGGAGGTATCTCCCATGAACCTAAAATGACAATTAAAATGTGAGACAAGATCTACATATGTAGCACAGTTTTGTATGCATTTCTGCAACCACCATTGTCATTTTCAGCAGGTAATGATCCACAGGAGGCAAGAAAGTAGTTTGGTTAAAAAATGACTAAATAATCTTTGTCAGTCTGGCACCAAATAGTTTATTCTAGAAATATTTAGACACCACACAATTGGATGAAAACTGGCCTGGTGTTTATTAACTCAATGTCATGTACACAATAAATCACAAAGTAAGCTAAAGAAAAGATCCAATGTCAAAACTCTTTACAAAGTACATGTGACACATCCCATAAATATTTGTTCTATAAATTGTGTTCATGTGACACATTCATAATGATGGGTGCTATAGAATGACTGCATTCAACGCTCTCCATTAAGTCAGGTTCTATAGACGGATGAGATAAACTAGATCACAATAATAGTCTAGGAGAGGCTCTGTTCTAGTCTCTGTCACACAGATAGTACAAAGGACACCCAAGCCCCAAGACTCCTGGGCTGATAACAGGTTATGCATTAAAATCTTTGAAGGAACAACCCTGTGTGGTTAACATCCCAGAATCCTATTACTTTTCTTTGAGCACAGGACCTCAGTTTCTCCTACACTGTTAGACCTTGAAATCATAATACCTCTGCCTCCACTCATCATATTCTAAAATCAAAGAAGTTAACCACACCATAGGGAATTTTAGTATGGCTAGTACAAATAACTTCAAAATTGTTTATGTATAGTATAATCTGTTTTTATGTTATTTTTGCTTTCTATAATGTTTGGATATTTAATATTTTGAAATAATGTAAACAATATTAAAAACAAAGTATATACTTCATTATATTAATTTANTTTCAAAGGGAAATTTTTAATTTAATTTTGTCAGCAAAAACAGAAAAAGGGAAATTGATATTTTCCAGACAGTAAATTTTAGACAATCAAAGTCAATTGACCATGTTATCCCTTATTTTTCCCAACACACATACATTTTTAATCGATCCTTATCAATATTGGCAATATTGTGGTTAAGTGGCATTCATATGGAGGGCAAACTTAGTTGTAGGCTGAGGCTGTTCATTTGTTCCTGGTCACTCGGACCCTGAAATAATCACACAGAAACTGTATCATTTGCAATACTGGTTGGTCCATACCTTAAGTGTATTTTTGGGTAGCCCTTATACCATAAACTAACCAACTTCCATTAATCTGTGCATCACCACAAGGTCGTTGCCTACTGGAAACATTTTGGCCATCTCCAGTGGAGGCATCTGTCTCCTGTAGTGGCTACATGGCTTCTCTCCAGCTCAGCCTACTTTCTCTCTACATCTCTGTTTGGATTTCCCACCTGGCTTTACTCTGTTAATTCATTGACTAAAAGCACCTTTATTCATTATTCAATAAAAGCAACACATATACAGAAGTACTTCCCAAACCACTCAGGAGCCCTCAACGTTCATGCTCTTATGTCAATTCTCAGGAGCCATCCAGCTTCTTTTTCAGACACCTTCTTTCACTGCACTGAAACATCTCAAATACCTTAGTATAGCAGTTTGTCGGTGCCCAAGGATCCTCTTGTTATCATTTCACCACCTCAAAATTAACAAGTATATAATCCATATCCAGCACATTTTATAGAACATGGCAGTGAACTTAAATCTACCAGCTTACCCTGAACACACTTTGTTGACTGACGTATCTCCAATGAAACTAAAATGATAAAAAATTTTGAGACAGGATCTATATATGGAGCACAGCTTTTATGTGCCTCTCTGCAACCCATGGTCAGCAGGGTAATGATCTACTTGAGGTAAGAAGGTACTTTGGTTCAAAATGACTAAATACTCTCTGATGGTCTGGCACCACGTAGTTAATTCTAGAAATATTTAGGCACCATACAATTTGTTGAAAAACGGCCTGGTGTTTATTAACTCGATGACATGTACACAACATATCACCAAGTAAGGCAAAAATAAAGATTCAAAGTGAATATATCAAAATGTTCTACAAAGTACATGTGACTCAATCCAGAAAGATTGGTTCTATACATTGACTACATGAGACATATTCCATAATGATGGGTGCTATAGAATGACTGCATGCAACACCTTCCATTAAGTCAGGTTCTGTAGACTGGTGAGATAAACAAGATCGCAAAATGTTTCTAGGAGAGGCTCTGATCTGGTCTCTGCCACACAGATAGTACAAAGGTCACCCAAGCCCCAAGCCATCTGGGCTGATAACAGGTTATGCATAACTATTTTTGAAGGAACAACATTGTGTGGCTAACATCCCAGACCCCTAGTACTTTTCTTTGAGCACAAGGACCTCAGTTCCTTCTACACTGTTAGACATTGAAATCATAATTCTCCTGCCTACACTCAATATGTCCTAAAATTAAATATGTTAACCACACCATAGAGAGTTTTAGTATGACTAGTACAAATAACTTCCAAAACTTCATAAGTATAACACAATACGTCTTTATGTTATTTTGCTTTCTATAATGTTTGGATATTTAATATTTTGAAGTAATGTAGACAATGTTAAATGCAAAATATATACTTCATTACATTAACTTAAACTACTTAATTAAATATTGCTAAAACAAAATTTATATATAATTGTTCACATGGAAAAATATGAAGAAATAGTTATGACTTGTGATTAAGAGATTAGATCATTACTCACTTCCAAATACATGTTTTGCTTCAAATTTAGAAAAATATAACTCATATAATTCAGAGAAGAATATTTCTAAAAGGTAGCTGACTATCAAAAATTTTTAGAGATGTGCAATTCACTTTTAATCTTCATGTGGATTTCTTTCCTGTTATAAGTAAAGTAACTGAAGAATTCCCATTTATATTCTTATTTCAAATTGAATAAATGCTTTTGTGTTTGTTGAATCTTGAAACCAAATGGATCACTCATTTGCTACTGTTTTCTCAAGAACTCTTCTACAGTCTTTCTTGACATGATGCTCAGGATCAATTCTGACAGAAGAAAGAATAAGTGAGATATATATACAGCCATTGATCTCTCCAAATCTATTGATACCTGTTAACACCATTCATTATTTCCATGACAGAATTGAAGACTTTTAGTTTTATGATGTCACAGTTGTCAATAATTGGCCACTATTGCTTGGCAAATGGAACGCTGTTTGGACAATCCTGTCTTACACTTATATCTTGTAAGGTATTGCCTATGTTTTCTGCTAGTGTATCTACTGTTTTATGATTCAGATTGAGGTTTTAGAGACCTTGCATCTCATTTTTGAGATAAGTAATAGATTTGGTCCAATTTCCTTGTACTGCAAGTAGATATTCAGTTTTCTCAACAGCATTCCTTGAAGATGCTGTCTTTTCTTCAATGCAGGTGTTTTGCCTTTTGTTAAGGTCATTATGCCCATAGTAATGAGTACTTTTAATTGGGTCATCTTGATTCTATTGCAATACACATTTATATTTGTACCTGTATATGATGTATGTTTTTATTATTCTGTCTAAATTTTATGATTATGATTAGAATTACATTACCATATGCCCTTTGTACTCTTCCACATTCACAGCTTTTTTTTTTTTTTTTGGTGGAGGAATTGTTCTTACTTACATATTTGTGTACGTTTATTCCTCTGTTTTCCAAATAGATAAATATAACCGGCTCATTCTGTATGTTAATTATGACCATTTGTTATTGAACTGTTCCTCCATGGAAAGATAATACCTCCCAATTTTCACATAATTAGTTGCATGTGAGTGATATCTGTAGGGCTGAAGCTTCATGATATTTCCCCAGGCTACTTTGGCATCCCTATTGTTGTCATCCTTGCTCTGCTGCTGTTGAGGCTGTCATATAGATGACACTTTGTGGGGGTAGCATCTAATACTATTAGCATATAAAATCTCATACCAAATCTCTTGGTCCTTTAGCTCCTTCTATCTTTATGCCCTCTCTTACACAAGGGTCCCAGAACCTTAGGTATGGGAATGATTTTTTATATATCCATTGGGAATGTGTTTTACATCTCTGTCATATGATTGATTGTTGTTTTATGTATTGTTTCAGTATATTGAAAATAGAAGTTTGCTCTAAGAGATGTCAAGAAAATACTTTTCTGTGTTGATTAGCACAGAATTGTGTGTGTGTTGATGTTGTTGTTGTTGTCGTTTTTATTGTTGCTGTTGATACTGTTAAGAGAAAACCTGGCAATTATTTGTAATATATATACATATATATATAAATATTATATAATTACTGGTCCTGGGTAGTTAGCTAGATTTTTTCATCACTCTAGACCTATAAAATACCTTGAAGACTGAAATATCAATACGTTCTATATTGAAAATTTTATCCCAGGATTCCTTTAAGAATCTAAAGTCTTTTCAGGTTGTATATGAAAAATAGGAGGCATATTAATTCTTATATCTGTGAAGAATGTCATATGGCATGTCTTTTTGGCATTTTATTATACCTGTAAATTGTTTCTTGCATATCAATCACTCCCATAATATTAATTCTACCATTCTGTGATTATTTAATGTCTTTCAAGTTCATAGGACTTTTTTTTCAAACTTTCTTCTGAGATTAGAAGTTTATTTTCTTTTTGTTCATTATGTTTAACCCAAGATTTTTGTCCTTTGTTGCTATTGTAAATGGCATTCTGCTCATGATTTCTTTCTAAGTTGGCTTTTTTGGTAGTGTATAGTGTATACAAAAAATTTTAATTTTTGTAAACTGATACTTTCCTTGTCATGCTGCTATTTTTTTCTTACTCTACTACATGTATTCTGTTACAATTTAGGTATGTCTTAGGTATAGGATCATGTCATCTGAAACAGGGGTTAATTTAGATTCATCTATTCATAGGTGAATGATTTTAATGTCCTTCAGTTTCTGTATTGCTCACTGTATTACAGCCAACTCAACATTAATTATAAAGGAGTGTGACGAGTAGGCAACCTGTCTTTTTCAAGATTTTAGTGGGATTCCTTGCAGGTTAATACCTGTAGGATATGTGTTGACAGCGTGTTTGTCAGAGACAGCTTTAATATTATAGAGTATATTTCTCCATTCCTATTATCTTACAGAATTTTATCTTGAAAGTATGAGGCATTTTATCAAAGGGTTTTTTCTTAAAATATTGATTTGATGGATTTGTTGCCTTAATTATATTGTATGATTTATAATATTTTTAGAAATCTATGTATTAACCCAAGCCTGTACTTCTGGAATAAAGTCAGCTTAATCATTGTGGATGATATGCTTGATATAAATGTGTATTCATTTTTTCTAGTACTTTATAATAGTTTTCAGCCTTTATTATCACCAGTTTTGTTTTCTTCTATGTGTACACTTGTGTACACACACAAATAAATGCATGTGTGTGTTGATTCAGATTAAATTAATAAGGCTATATATAACAGGTTTGGGAGTGATCTTTTACATTCTATGTTTAAAAAAATGTCAAGAGAGTTTCATTATAATGTTTTGCAGGACTTGTGGTAAGACAGATGTTATCATGTTAGGATCCTCCCCGCTGATTTTGATCACAGCTGAATCAGTTTTTACTTCCACCAACCAGGGCCAAGTGCAGCCCTTTCCCCACATCATAGACAAATTCTCTAAATAGTTACAATTTTATTTTCCTGATGGCTAAGGATATTGAACACTTTTAAGTGAGTCTTGGACATCTGTGCTTCACTTTCTGAGAACATAATTTTTATAATACATGTTTAATATGGAGTCATATGTTTTCTTGATGTTGCTGATGATATAGAAAAATGAGGATTCCTGCATTGTAAACTTGTAAAACTGACACCTTTGGGAGGCTTCAGGCTGTCATAAGAACATATCTGCAGAAACAATGCATTCTGCAATTTAATGAAGGAAGTTTATTCCTGGTCACCATGACAGTACTACCAACTAAACTTGATATTGATATCATCTATAGTAGTCTTGATTAGGAAACTATCATTCAGAATACACATAAAAATTACAATGGTTGATGAAAAGAACAATGATAGTTGAATATGTTTATGGAACCAAGTATGAGTTACATTCTACAGCTCAGGATGTAAATTCAACAAATCACCTTTGGGTTAACTCTCAGATTGGCCAAACTTTACCCATGTTATCATGGTGCTAATGGTGATCTTTAGAACTTCCATGCCATTTGAAGTCTTGCTATCTAAGAAAGCAACTTCTGATAGGAAAAGAAGTAGGTGTATTCCCTTTACCTCTAGAATGAGACTTTTAATTAATAAATAATTAAAGAACAAAGGGCCAGCACTGAATACAAATGCATATTAGAAACTCTACATGGACACAATTGGATATAAATTTCTGTGTAAACCTCTTCTTTCTTAATACACATACATATTCACACATATATTGAAATGAATTTGTATATTTATTAAGAAGTTGGAGAAATCGCAAGAAGAGGGCAGAATAATAGTAGTAATTAGTTGGAGAGTGAAGGTGAAATGATGTAAATATACATTGAATATACCAAATTTTCAGAAGACATAATTCAATTATTTTTTCTAAAGTAACTTTGTTTTGCAAGACACACAGAGAAAGTTTAAATAACAGGAGTTTTTCAACAGAAAATTATCATTGTTTCTTATTCATATCTCTTGTTTGTGAACATTAAATGCACGTTGCTTTCTTTATATCTTTAGACCTCATTAAACTGTATATAGCGACAGTGTCTAATATATTTTGTTTTTCCTTGTTCCAAGTCCTTAAAGAAGATTGTATCTGTCTTTTCTAATTTGATAGATAACTATATCCTAAAGAATTGTTGTAATACAAGGAGAAAATTGTAACAAACACATGCATATATGTAGGGCATGGCATCTTTGGAATATAATTCTCATGAATTTATTCTTCAAATGTGACTGAATCATATGCACCCTATTTAAGCATATCCTGATTAATTTGCTTACTGAAGTCATTTAATAAAAGATAATCTCATCAGATAGGCTTTTGAAAACATATTTCATCTTCTTTTTTAAATAATGTGTAACATGGAGGCAGACCCAAATTTTTTTTCTGTGAAATTTTTTAGAGTATTAGGATCAGTCAACATCAAATCACAATTTTTTAGCTAAAAGTAAACATGAAGCACAACATAAAATTTATTTCTTCACTGTTATTACTCATGGGTATCCAGTAATTGTCACATTTCTAATTTTTTTTCTAATTATTTTGATAGGTTTTAGTAATACAGATATTATTTGCTACACCAGAGTGGTTATTTTATTAGTTTAGTGAATATTTATGTGCTTTTTGAATGAGATACTTTCCACAAGGTCTTTATTGCTTCTTGAAACACTTTATTTAATCATTCACAAAATAAGAAGAGTTCATACATCATACGAAGAGAATTGAAAGGCAAGTCAGGAATTTAGTATATGGTGTTCTGATTTCACAGGATAGAAGACAATTCATTTGAAAGGAAATGATGATCTATATATGATACTGATTCCATAGTCAAGAGGATATGATGCATAATTCTATTCCATCTGTCATCTGTGCAGACACACAAAAAAATTAAAACATAATTGAACAAACAGGAACAATTTTATCATTGAGAGTTCATGAATGCAAAAATAAATATAACAATATAATGAGTATAGAGAAAGGATGGTACACAAAAAGTTCCTTTCCTAGATATCACCAACATTTTGTACTTTCAATTCTATAGAAGCACTGTTGACTGAAAATAATGACATTCTGTGACCTTACATGAAAATTTATATCAAAAGGTTTCAAGAAATATACTGAAAATATCAACAGGCTTGCAGCATATCTGTGACATTTAATACCCCATAATCATAAGTAAAGTAAGATTTTTCAAATAACAAGGCACATTATCTTGATGAACTATTCCTCAATATAAACAAATTAGCAATTCTGAATTAGATAAAATCCTTCATATTTTTTATAAATTAATATATCCTCTCCTTCATTTCTATCTCTGTAAGATTTTCTGTATTAGAAGACACATAGTATCCTATCAACATTTTGCTAATTTTCAGTTCACTTTTTCTTGGTGACATACTTATCTCTAATTTTTTATGCAATAAGCATGAATCCATTCAAATATCAAGATGATTAGGAATGGATTCTGTTTCTACTTACCTACAGAAGGTCATTATTTAGGACAAGTATCTGTAAAATAACATGAATGGGGTAAAAATTAACAGAAATATTTTAATAGGAATATGAGAACAGCTCCCCAAGTATTATTTCTGGAAATAGCAACTAAAAGATTGTATATGACTACACATAATCTAAATCAGGGATCTTACTAAGTAGATAGGTAGGTAGATAGATAAAGTATGTTTNAAGAGAGAGAGAGAGAGAGAGAGAGAGAGAGAGAGAGAGAGAGAGACTATTTTTTTTTTTGGCTAAAATATTGTTCACTGGGTTTACCTGCGTCCAGAACTTCTCTAATGTTTTCTGGTGGAATGTTCTGTTGCTTAGCAAATTCCTCAAGTTTTTCATATTGTTCAGGTGTCAAAGGTTGACCTTTTCCTACATTGAATGAAAGACAATGCCAGAGACATGTTCAAAAATTCTGGATAAATTACATTGCTTCCTTAGTGTCCCTGCATAATATGCAATAGAAAATCCCAACTGCCCAAATTCATCTACACTGGGTTGGTCAATACAGACAATAGTAATTTCCCCCAAGTTCCATGTACACACTTAATTTAGTCTCACTGATGATATGACATCAATTTTCAGTATTTCATGATATATCAAAAAATAAGGCAACTTCTCTAGAGAATTCTCTCATCTCAATCCTATGTACTTTCAAAAATATAACACTGGAGAGTCATGGATGCCTATCATTGGAACCTTCATATTTCTTCTGAGTTTATACTCTAGAAGTCATTATTTAATTTAGTACACACCAAATGACACTCAAAATGGTCTAAACTTTGGACAAATAATATTTGTTCCCTTCTTTCCAGTAAGGAAACATGAATATAAGCAATTCCAGTAGCATTCCCCATCACTCCGAGTCTTCAATGACCATGCTACTCAAATTATAATATAATGTAAAAGTTGGTCCGCACAACAATCATATTGTTATTTAGTGGAGAGGAGTTTGGAAATACCATGATACTGTACTTGGAGTGTGAATCTGACTTAATCTCTATTTGCAGGTTGATACTTTTTTTTCCCCACATCAGAAAACCCACTACCATTCTTACCAACAACAAAAATCTGGTTCGTTGTCCGGCCAGTTCTATCCACATTCTTATTGGTAAAGACTATATTCTCTGATGTTGCATACACAGGTTCAAATCTGTTGTCACCTTCAACTGAAGTAACAGAAATATTTCATGCTTAGTGTCACTCATTTTTCTACTTTGTTAGATGTGACATGTTGACTAAACATTAATAACGACCCTGACTCTAGCAATCACCTCAGATCCACTATCATACGACACACATGGGCCAAGGTATTCTTGTATGCATTCATTTTGTGTATCCTATCATAATACAGTGACCAATTATTTCCAATCTTTAAACCTGATAATGAATCCTAGGTACAGACACTTTCTCTTTTCCTCAATTACTTCTGTCAAGACCTGTGGGATCGGGTATTCCTTTCCCTTTCCACCAGATCCAAAAAGCCACTTGTCAATTTTTTGAAAGTGTAAAACATGGGTACCATATCACAGTAATACTTGGTAGGAAAAATGATACATATGCAGAAAGGCCATACTATTGGAAATATGCACAAAAGTTTTCATCTTGTAAGATTATGGATGACAAAGAGATAATAATGAGCGTTTTTAGTTTTCCAGACACTCATATTGTGTTTGTGTTTGTCTTTCTGTGTGTGAGATTTTGTCTTCATTTGCTTCTCTCTCACTTTGTCTCCCTGTCTCTCTGTCTCTCTGTCTCTGTCTCTGTCTCTCTCTCTCTCTTGCTGTGTTTGTGTGGGTGGGGAGTATATGTGTATGTGTGTTTGTGTTGTATTTCCTCTTGTAGACACTGATTAAATGATAAAAGCACTTCACTCAGGAGATCTTGTCTTTTTCTACTTCCCATGTAGATTATATCTATGTATGTCTCTCTTAGGGTCCTCATTTTTGTCAAGGTTCTCTGGCATTGTGACTTGTGTGGTGGTTTCTTTGCTTTATGTTTAGAAACCACGTATGAATGAGTACATGTGAGAATTGTCTTTCTGGGTCTGGGTTACCTCACTCAAAAAGATGTTTTCTACCTCCACTATTCACCTGCAAAATTCAAGATTTCATTATTTTTTTCTGCTGTGTAGTACTCCATTGTGTAAATGTAGCACATTTTTCTTATCCATTCTTCACTCAAGGGACATTTAGCTTGTTTCCAGGTTCTAAGTGTGACAAATTGGTATCATGGGGACCTTGGGAGAAGGTTGAAGAGGAGTGAAGAGATAGGGAGGAAAGTAGAGAAAAATGTGGAGCTCAATAAAAATCAATAAAAAAATTCATGGGAAATAAAATGATTTTAGGATCTACTAATTTTCTATTACTGGAATACTTTATATTGTTCATGTAAACTTAGGAAAGTAATAATATTGACAGAAGATTTGCTCTCCCCTCATTTAAGATCAAACCATTCATAATCCAGTTGCATAGTGTTGCTATTATTTTAGCACATCTTTTAAAATTGAAGGAGTCTGTCTGAAATTTTTGAGCATTTTTCCCATAACAGCTTTTCAAAATTGAAGTTTATCATCAAATGATCTAAATGTTATGATCCCTACAAAACAATGGAATAGGAAGCTTTAAACTAGAACTATTCATTAAAATTTTCCACAAATCCAGTATGACAGTTAATGCCTATAATATAAGTGCTTAAGAGCCTGAGGCAAGAAGTTTGCAGAAGATGTTTGAGGCCACTGAAACCTATCATTGAGTGTCAGGCCTGTCCAATAACAGAGAACTGTACAAATGCATCATTATTTGTCACAGCCAAAACCTGGAAACAACCTAAATACCCCTTGTTGGAAGAATGGATAAGAAAAATATAGTACATTTACACAGTGGAGTACTACACAGTGGGGAAAAAACAACATCATGTAATTTGGAGGCAAATGAATGGATCTAGAAAACATCATTTTGAGTGAGGTAACCCTGACCCAGAAAAAACAAATTTTATATATACTCACTCATAAGTGGTTTTCAGACATAAAGCAAAGAGAAACTAGCCTACAGTTTACCTAGACAAAAAAGAAGACCCGAAGAGAGACATACATGGGTACAATCTAAATGGGAAGTAGAAAAAGACAAGATCTCCTGAGTAAATCGGGAACATGGACATCATGGGAAAGGGTAAAAGGGGATGGGAGAGGAAGGGAGTGGAGCAGAGAAAATATATACTCCAATAATAAAAATTTTAATAAAATAAAAGACACTGAATATTATATAGAAATAAATTTTCATGCAGGAAACTATTTGGAGACATTTTGTTAGCATTAATCACATCTTCAGGTAATAGTATTCTTCTCTATGAAAACTTCAGGTGACCTACAATGTACTCTGACTTGGTAGCATATCTCAGTTGGTTGGAAGGATTGATGAATTTCCAAGTAGCTGATATTGTTCTAAGTCCATGTACCTATGAGTAGCTGAAGTGTCAGCATAAATGTACTCATTCAAAATGGTTCTGTTCATAGAGGAATCCCCCAGATCCCATACTTACACTGGGTCCTGTACTTGCCATCTTCTTGCCTATACCCAATGACTGTTGTTTCTGAACATTGGCCATTTGCACTAAAAATCAAACAGACAATCCCTGGTTTATTCTTTATAACCTTTAATTTATATTAGAGATTTTTAAGTATTACAATAAACTTGATGAAGTAAAAGAATCTATGAATAGTGTGCAGAGCTGGAACAGAAGTACCACTTACATCTCTTGATTCTTTTTTTTTAGAAAATATCATCCTATTTTAATCATACACATGACTTCCTTTATTTGTGGCAATTTTCCAAGTGCTTTGAAGGCTCTGACAACTTCCTTATCCAAATTTCCCTATTTACTGCATATGATTTTCAATATCTTAATTCTCTTATTCTAGTCTAATGATAACATGTACATAGATTTATATGCATGTGTTTTAAGTGATTTAATTAATAACCTAAAACTTACATTCATAACTAGAAGAAAGAAATGGTTCTATTCTTTCTAAGTTTGTATGGTCTTATGTACCCTTTCAATGACCACAGTCATCTAAATGTTAAGGAGTGTCTTTGAAACTAGAGCATCAAAGTAAGGGATCTGCAAATTAGATTTGTATAACCTGTTTGTGCAAAACTATTTATGATGTCATTGACTGAGTAATATAACACATATGATTATGAACCCAATGCTCACAGCCTTCAGCTTAGTAGAAATGAGATTTTTATAATCACTTGCATCTAATATTAGAGCACAAAATTTAACCACAGGCCTCCAACCAAAGGATTTCTAAAAAAACATTCAGGGAATTAGAGACATTGTCCAGAGCTAACTAATCTTGTAATAAAATAATCACATTCCTGAAGATGAGCCCTTCAATTTCATGACCAGAAAAAAAAAATATTTCCCTGTAAGTTTGACAACATAAAGGCTGAGAAACGTATAACAGTCTGCTCAGTTTATATAGTTGACACTTTGCTTACTTGACATAAAATGTGACTCCCATTTTACTACATGCTTCACTACAAGTAAGTTCACGAACGTAGAGTCTCATGGGTGCTTCTTCTTCTATCGTGTCCACATTGTCAGCAGCAATGGCAGTGGTGACCCACTTTCCTTCAAGCTGAACAAACCACAAATACCATTAGAATATGAGTTGATACTCGCATCTCTGATCCCAATCTTTGGAAATACATAAAATAACTAGAAATATAAAATGAATAATATTGTGTTCATTAGTAAAAAGTTATGCTTCTAGGGATGTAGAATAACACAGGACAATATGATGACTCAGTTTATATAGTATTTGGTACCTGAGACCTTTTAGAACTACCCATGTGCTGGCCTCTTAAGTTCTGAAATTAAAACCATTGTTTTCTTATTTCCATTGCTTTATCTTAGAAAAATTTGCTTGAAAAAGTACACATGAATGAATGTCAAAAAGGTTATTTCATGAATATGGACTGCAATGGACAAACTGAATGAAACATCATACCCACAGAAATATGCTGTTGATAAACATCAATCCAATGCACAGACCAAATAAATTTACCTCAGTATAAGCATGAGCCAGACCAAATGCCAAAGCCAGCAGCAGAAACTTTACCATGGTCGTGCCTGCCTTTGCTCTTCTGTAGAAGCTCAAAATAGGATATTGGTTGTGAAGGAACTGAACTGACAAAGCTTTTTATACAGTTAGTTAGAGGGAGTTTCTTGGAAACAACCAATGGTTCTGCACCACAACAACCTGCATCTGTTCAGTATTTCCTCTTTGGCCCTGTTGAACAGCATATGATCTCATATCCCCAAACTAATATGACTAGGCTAAAGGTCAGGTTCTGTTTGGATGATGAGTTGAGCATTCTTGTCAGAAAGAAAGAACTGTCCTTGTGAAAGCATCAAAGCAATTATTTTGAATCCACATCTCTTGGTTGGTAAAGGTCAAAATGCATATGTGCATGTTTTATGTGATTCATCCAACCAACCTGACATGCCTTTTAAAATACATTCTGGATCTAAGCATAATACTGTGCTGTCAAATGAATTTAAAATTGTGGCCTTAGAAATGTAAGTCAAAGCAACCACATTTTTAGATGATAAGATGGTAAAACTAAAGAAGGGTTTCCTATACAGATACTGATATATCCTGTGCTACCTTTAAGTCTTCCAATATATTGATTACTTTATTCTTCCAGCACACAGAATTCAAAGGCTCTGGCACAGAAGTGTAAGAGATAACACCAATGCTTATCTGCATCAATAATAGAAAAAAATGCTGCTAGATGTCCACTGGCAATAAATACAGCTATTATTAATTAAAAGAAGCCAAACCATTATTTTTTCTGTTGTGTAGTACTTCATTGTGTAAATATACCACATATTCTTTACCCATTCTTTAGTCAAGGGGCATTTAGGCTGTTTCTAGGTTCTGGCTATGATGATAATGCAGCTATGAACATAGGTGACCACATATCCTTGTAGTATGATTAAGCATTCTTTGGGTATATACCCAAAATTTTCTGAGAAATAACCATAGTGATATTCAAAGGGGCTGTAGCAGTTTAAACTCACATGAACAATAGAGGAATGGTCCCTTTACACCACATCCTCTCCAACATAAGTTTTCATCAGTGTTTTTGATCTTGGTCATTCTTAGAGGTGAAACATACAATCTCAGAGTTGTATTAATTTACATTTCTCTAATGGTTAAGGATGTTGAGCACTTCATAAGTGTCTTTCAGCCATTTTAGATCCCCCTGTTGAGAGTTCTCTGTTTAGGTCTGCACCCCATTTTTAATAGGATTATTTGTTCTTTTGATGACAAGTTTCTTGAGTTCTTTGTATATTTTAGAGGTTAGCTCTGTGTCCTATGAGGGGTTGGGAATAATTTTTCCCATTATGTAGGCTGTCATTTTGTCTTGTTGACCATTTCCTTTGCTTTATAGAAGCTTCTCGGATCCAGGAGGTCCCATTTATTAATTGTTTCTCTCAGTGTCTGTGCTACTAACATTATATTTAGAAAGTGACCTCCTGTGCCAATGTGTTCAAATGTACTTCCCATATTCACTTCTATGAGATTCAATATGGTTAGTTTTATGATGAAGTCTTTGATCCATCTCGATTTGAGTTTTGTGCATGGTGATAGATATGGATCTATTTTCTTCTTCAACATGTTGCTATCCAGTAATGTCAGCACCAGTATGCTTTCTGTTTTCGATTTTATATTGTTTGATTCTTTGTCAAAAATCAGGTGTTCTTAGGTGTTTGGGTTAATATCTGGTTCTTCGATTTAGTTTCATTGGTCTTCTTATCTGTTTTTAAGCTAGGAGCAGACTGTTTTCTGTACTGTAGCCCTATAATAGAGTTTGAAGTCAGGGGTTGTTATGCCCCCAGGAGTTCCTTTATTTGAAAAGGATTATTTTGGTTATCCTGGTTTTTTGTTTTTCCATATAAAGTTAAATATTGTTCTTTCATGGTCTGTGAAGAATTTTTCTGGAGTTTTGATTGGAATAGCATTGAATGATGACTTAGGTAAGATGGCCATTTTTCTATGCTAATTCTACTACATAAATACATGAGAGATCTTGTCGTTTTCTGGTGTCTTCTTCAATTTCCTATTTCAAAAATTTAAAGTTTTTGTGATGCAGGCCTTCCACTTGTTTGGTTATAGTTACTCCAAGATAGTTTATGTTATTTGCAGCGATTGTGAATCGTGATATTTCTCTGATTTCTTTCTTAGTCCATTTATCATCTGTGTAAATTAGGGCTACTGATTTTTTTTTCTTAGCTAATCTTGTATCCTGCTACATTGCTGAAGGTGTTTATGAGTTGTATAAGGTCCTTGGTAGAATTTCTGGGTCACTTATGTAGACTATCATATCATCAGCATATAGTGAGAGCTTGACAACAGATTTTCTAATTTGTATCCTCTTGATCTTTTGCTGTCTTACTGCTTTAGTTAGAACCTAAATTACTATATTGAATGATATGGAGGGAGAAGACAACCTTGTCTTGTTTCTGATTTCAGTGGGATCATTTTCAGTTTCTCTTTATTGAGTTTGATGTTGGCTGTTGGATTGATGTATATCATTTATTTATTACATTAGGTATATTCCTTGTATCCTTACTCTCTCCAAGAACGTTTTCTTTGAAGGGATGTTGAATTTTCTGGAAAACTTTTTCAGCATCTAATGCGATGATCAAGTGGGTTTTTACAGTTTGTTTATATGGTTGATTACATCCATGCATTTTTGGGATGAAACCTACTTTGTCATGGTGAATGATTTTTCTAATATGTTCTTGGTCTTGTTTTGCCAGTATTTTGTTGAGTATTTTTGCACCAATATTCATGAGTGATACTGGTCTGTATTTCATTTTCTTAGTAAAGGCCTGTAGTCATTTGGTTATCAGAGTAATCATAGCCTTATAAAAAGAGTTTGACAATGTTTCTTCTGTTTGCATTGTGTGAAACATTTTGAGAGTATTGGTATTTGTTTTTTGAAAATCCTGTGGATATCTATGTTAAAACCATCTGACCCTGTGCTTTTTTTTTAGTTGGAAGACTTTTGATGACTGCCTTTATTTCTTTGGAAATTATAGGTCTATTTAATTTGCTTGTCTGGTATTCACTTAATTTTAGTAAGTGATATTTATCCAGAAAATTGTACATTTCTTTTAAGTTTTCTAATTTTGTGGAGTACTGGTATTGAAGTAAGACCTGATGATCCTCTGATTTCCTCTGTGTCTATTGTTATGTCTTCCTTTTCATTTCTGATTTTTTTTTGCATATTCTCTCTCTGCATTTGGTTAGTTTGGATAAAGGTCTATTTTGTTTATTTTCTCTAAAATCCAATTATTTGTCTCATTGGTTCATTTTTTTTTTTTGAGACAGAGTTTCTCTGTGGCTTTGGAGCCTGTCCTGAAATTAGTTCTTATAGACCAGGCTGGCCTCGAACTCACAGAGATCTGCCTGCCTCTGCCTCCCAAATGCTGGGATTGAAGGCATGTGCCACCACCACCCAGCCTCATTGATTCTTTATATTGTTTTCTTTGTTTCTAGTTTGTTGATTTTGGCTCTCAGTTTGATTATTTTCTGCCATCTAGTTCTCCTGGGTGAATTTGGTTCTTTTTGTTTTAGAGTTTTAAGGTGTTCTGGTAACTCATTACTGTGGGATTTTTTTCCATCTTCTGTAATAGGAGCTACGGGCTGTGTTCCACTGCCCACCTCCCGACCGTCTGGGTAGCTTATGCCCCAAAATAACAACACACAAATTGTATTCTTTTAAACACTTTTTAGCCCATTCTATCTAGCCTCTTCTCGGCTAACTCTTACACCTGGACTAGCCCATTTCTAATAATGTGTGTAGCACCCCAAGGTGTGCTTACCGGGAAGATTTTAGCCTATGTCCATCCTGGGTCGGAGCTTCATCCCGTCTGCCCTGGCGATGAGCTGCATGGTGTCTGTCTGAGGCGTCTTACCTCACTTCCTCTTCCTCCCAGCATTCTGTTCTGTTTACTCCACCCACCTATGTTCTAACCTATGAGGGCCAAGCAGTTTCTTTATTTTTTAACCAATGACCTTCCTCCATCAATCTTCTTTATGTAGGCATTTACTGCTACGAAATTCCCTCTTAACACTGCTTTCATGTGTCCCATGAATTTGGGTATGTTTTGTGGTCATTTTCATTTAATTTGAGGGAGTTTTTATTTTCTTTTTTACTTCCTTGACCCATTTGTGATTTAGGTTAACATTGTTTAATTTCCATAAGTTTGTGGGCCTTCTGAAATTAGTGTTGCTGTTGGATTCTCATAATAAGCCATGATCATCTGATATTATACATGTTGTTATTCCACGTTCTCCAGCAGATAGGGCTGAGGTAGAGCCTGTCCCACTGAGCTCTTCCTGTGGCTAAGTGGGATGGTGGGTGTAGATTACCCAGACCTTTCTCCTGGCCACCAGGGAGAAACACACACTGAGTCCGGAATCTGTAGAAGCAGGGTCTGTCTTTATTGCATCAGGAAGGAACTTATATTGGGCTGGGATAATTAGTGGGATTTTTGGGATGGGGTTAATTGGAGTAAGGAAAAAGAGTCAATAATATCCTGCCATAATAGTGGTGGATAGGCAGAGGTGTGCCTAGGTTGGGCTGTGCTAAGTCACTACTCAACAAACTCAACTCAGGCTAAGAAAGTTATACTGGGCCTCATATCTAGGCTTCATAAGGCCCTACAGGGTTATAACTTGTAAAAAAAATCTGCCCATGTTTTCTTCTAGTGTTTCTACTGTTATAAGATTTAGATTGTGGTCTTTAATCTCCTTGAATCTAATTTTTGTGAAAAGTAATAGATTGGGTCCAATTTCATTGTACTTCAAGTAGATACCTCTTTTCTCAACAGCATTCCTTGAAGATGCTCTCTTTTCTCCAGTGTAGGTGTTTTGTATTTTGCTAAGGTCCATATAGCTACAATAATGAGTACTTATATTCAGGTTTTTACACTTGATTCTCTTGGTGTATATGTCTCTTTTTTGATTGTAATAGGCAAGTTTTTTATTCTATTTATTTTAAGATTAAAATAGAATTTCTTCACTTTCTCTGTCTTTTTTTCCATCTAAATTATTGCATATACCTTCTGTTATCACTTCCAAATTCACAACTTCCTTTTTTTTCTGGAATTGTTCTTACTTATATATTTGTGTGTTGTTTCTTCCTATTTGTTCCAAATAGATAAAGATAGCCTGCTCAGTCTGTATAATGCTAATTATGTGTTTCCAAGCTGATGATTTGGTATCAAATGTCCAATTACTCTGTTCCTCCATAGAAAGATAATATCTCCCAATCTTCATGTTTGTTAGTTACATGTGAGTTATTTCTGTAGGACTGAGGCCTCATGATGTTTCCCCAATATACTTTAGCATTACTATTGTTGTCATTTTTGTTCTGCTGCCATTGAGAATGTCATGTACATGACACTTTGTGGGGGTAGCTTCTGATGTTACCAAGATAAAGAATCTCAGACCAACTTCCTTATGTTCTGGCTCCTTCTGTCTTTTTTCTCTCTCTTATACAGTGTTATCTGAACATTAGGTATGGGAATATTTTTACATATATCATTGTAACTAGGCTCTATATCTCTGCCTTCTGGTTGACTATGGTTTTCTGTAATGGTTCAGTGTGTTGAAAACATAAGTTTATTTTATGAGAGGTGAATAGTATACTTTTCCATGAGTATAAGAAGAAAATTGTATTTGATTGTGTATGGGAGTGTATTATTATATCCCTGGTGCTAATCTTAGGGGCTATGCTGCTCTAAGAAAGTTGTAGTTATGCCCTGGCCTGTAAGACTCAGAGAGAAGGGTGGCCTTGTCTCATGCCTGAAAGTGTCAGAGAGAGAGGAACAGCAGATGTGTCACTCTCCATTCTTCCCCAGCCAGGAATTGCCAAGAAGAGAGATAGAACATCAGGTTCCCAGGCTGATCTAAAAGTGTTGAAGAAAGGGGGGGGGGAGAGAGAGAGAGAGAGAGAGAGAGAGAGAGAGAGAGAGAATATGGCTGGGCCCTGGCTGCTGCCAGATTCCATTAGAAATAGAGGGAACATGGTGGCTCCCCAGCCCAGGCAAGGAAGTGTTGGGGAGAGAGGGAGTGCTGCAATGGTGGCCCAAGCCTCAGAACAGAAGCATCAGAGGGACTAGCATTACAACAAAAATATCAACACACAAATTGTATTCTTTTAAATACTTCCTGGACCATTAGTTTCAGCCTCTTATTGGCTAATTTTCACATCTTGCTTAACCCATTTCTAATAATCTTGTAGCACCACAAAGTGGCAGCTTACCAGGAAAAAATCAGCATGTCTGACCTGGTGGCTGGCTCCATTGCAGCTGCCTGTCTCTGCTTCTTTCTCCCAGCATTCTGTTCTGTTTACTACGCCTACCTAATTTTCTTTCCTATCAAAGGGCCAAGGCAGTTTCTTTATTAACCAATGAAAGTAACACATAACCGAAGACTCCCACATCATTTCCCCTTTTTCCATTTAAACAAAAAAACAAAGGCTTTCACTTTAACATAGTAAAATTCATATAAAAAACAGTATCAAGCAAGAATTACAGTTACAACATTTATATCTATTTTATCTTTATCATAACAATGGAAAACTATAAGCATCTATCTATTTGTCAACTCCATCAAAGACTCCAGAAGGATATAATATTACCTAATTAAACAGAAATAAACAACTTTCAAACTCTAGAAATGACAGAGACATCTTGCTGCCTGGACAGTCACACAAAGTTCTTTTATACCGTTGGGGCATCCATCTTCAGCCTACAGCCCCATAGTATTCAGCAGACATTTCCACGAAGCAGGAAATTTCAAAGACAGTTCAGTCACTTTCTGCTGTGTTCTTCAGAATGTCTCGCAGACTCTTTTATGAATCAGGAACCCCGAAAGACCATCTCACCTTTACGCAAGTTCAGAATGCCCATCTTCCTCAGGAAGGAGCTTGGTACTGCCAGGAGTAGACATGTCTCATTGTCATGAAAAGTCCTAAGTTACTAAAACATTTTAAATGACATATTCTGCAGTCTTTGAAAGATATGAAGAATGCCTATCTAACTTAAATATATCTCTATATATCTAGAAAATCTAACATGACTACAAGCTCTATTATTATTGATGATTATCCATTAGCAACCTATATTTCCTAATTATACATTACATTTTTAAATGAACTACACACTCACAATACCTTAATAAATATCAGAAATACATATACATATAGCAAAATTGACCTTAAATTAGTATCAGTACACCGAGATTCATAGAAAAGGAGAAAAAAAAAGAAAAGACCCAACATGTATGCATCAAAACTCTTTACAAAGTACATGAGACACATTCCTGGTGAGGGAGAATTGTCTGTATTCTGTCAATTATGATTTAAATAAATGCTGATTGGCCAGGCAGGATGTATAGGTGGGAAAAGCAGACAGGAAGTAAAAATGATACAATGAGAACAGGAGAATTTTGGGAAGGAAAAAGCTGATTCCTCCCACACCTGCCCAGACCATCGAAGCAACAGAATGTAATCTGCCCCACTGAAAAAGGTACTGAGCCACATGGCTAACATAGATCAGAAAAAAAATGAGTTAATCAAGATGTGAGAGTTAGCCAGTGAGAGGCTAGAACTAATGAGCCAATCAGCTTATAATTTATGGAGACCTATGTGTGACCTTCCTTGGAGCTAAACAGTTGTGGGGTACTGGGCAGAACAAAAACCCCAACAAACAAGCAGGCCCAGCCTGTCCATGTTACACATTCCATAATAATGGGTGTTATAGAATGACTGCATGCAACACCTTTCATTAATTCAAGTTCTGCAGACTGATGAGATAATCCAGATCACAATAAGGGTCTAGGAGAGGCTCTGGTCTAGTCTCTCACAAAGATAGTACAAAGGGCACCCAATTCCCGAGCCTTGTGGACTGATAACAAGTTATGCATTACTATCTTTGAAGGGATCAACCCCATGCCATGTGGCTAACATCTCAGATCTCAAGTACTTTTCTTTGAGCATAAGCTCCTCAGTTCTTTCTACATTGTTAGACATTGAAATTATCATTAAGCCTTGCGTGATATCATCCATTGTATTATTAAAGAAAGTAGTAAAAGTTGCAATGGAAATGAAAATGGCCATATGACCTATTATCCAGCAGGTGGCGCTGTTTCCAAGTCGTGACTAGAACCAACGTGAAGGTGACAGAAACAGGGTCCTGTTTCAGAGTCTGCCTTAGTATTTGTTAAAGACTGGGAAATATGAGTTGCTCAACAAAGTAAATGTAATTAAATCAATCCTAAACACAGAACCAGAAACCCAGAATCCAGGCACAGAGAACAGCAACCCAGAAGCTCCATATGCCTCCATGTGACAAAGAGTTGTCCTAAGGGGTTGCAGCGTTTGGCAACTGCTTGCTCTCTTACTCGTGCTGCAAGGGGGATTTAAAAATCTCTCAGAAAAAGAGCAAACCAGGTGGGCAGAGACTGCCCAGGCCCATGAAGCCTGGGAAGCATGGAGTTTAAATCCAAATGAGAAGACAAATGAGACAAGCCTTCACATATTTTTTTAAAAACACTGTAAATTGTTTAGATTTTTTGTCTAAATTTATCTTTATTGTATATGTCTTTTTTCCTGATCACCCAAGTCTTTAATTGCTAAGCAGTATGGCTAGGATTAAAACTGTGGCATTGAAGGGTGAATCAACCCCATGCCTCAGCTTTCTGTGAGTCTAGCCTCATGGCAATGTTACCAGATGGAGCCAAGTTTATTGCCACAATTCTATGGACTTTCCATGTTATTGGCACCACAAGGAAGCATGCTATCGGCTATTCAACACCATGCTATCATGATGTGAATGGTGAACTTTAAAAATTCCATGCCATTTGAAGGCTTAGCATCTTAGAAACCGACTTATGTTACTTAAAGTAGTAATCATATTCCTTTTATCTCTTAAATGAAACCACTTATAAGTAATAAGTAATTGAAGACCAAGGGTCCAGTACTAAACATGAATACATATTAGAATCTCTAAATGGACACTGCTGAACTATAAATTTCTCTGTCAATCTCCTTTCTCTAAATACACACACACACACATACACATGCACACACACATACACACACATTCACAAATACTTTCAAATAAATACATATATTCACGATGAAGTAGGAAAAATTTGAAGAAGAGATGGGGGCATAAGCATAGTAGAAATTATTTCAAGAATGGGGTAAAGTGATGTAAATGTGTATTTAATATAGAGAATTTTTATAAAATATTAGTCAAGTATTTTTTCTGAAGTCACTTTATTTTACAAGACACACAGAGAAAGGTTAAATAACAGTTTTTTCAACAAGAAAATGTTTCATTTTTTCTTATTCATATATATTGCCTATAAGTATTGAATGTACTTTGATTGTGTTATGTCTTTAGATGAGAGACTGTATGTAGCAACACTGTATAATATCTTTTCTTTATCTCTGTCCAAAGCTCTCAAAGAAGATTGCATTGCCTTTTCTATTTTGAAAGCTAACTACATTCTAAGGAATCATTGTATTCATAACAGAAAATTGTAATAAATATGTGCATATTTATAGGGATTGGAATACATGGTATATCATTCTTATGAATTTATTCATCAAGTGAGAATGACTCATATGTACACTGTTTAAGAATATCCTGATCCATTTGCCTACTGAATTAATTTAACAAGAGATAATGTCCTCAGATGGACGTTTGAAAACATATATCATCCTTTGTTTTAAAAAATGTGTAACACGGAGGCAGACCCAAAGAGTTTGTTTCATGAAATCTTTCAAAGTGGTTTTCAGCTGAAGGTAAATAAGAACACAACATACAATTCACTTCTGCAGAGTTCGTGTCCATGGTTCTCTAGCAATTGTAAACTTTCTCATTATTATAGTAAGTTTTAGTAATACAGATATCAATTGTTACAAAAGAGTGGTGATTTTAATTAGCTTAGTGAAAATTTATGTGATTTTTAAATGAGATCCTTTACACGGGGTCCTTATTACTTCTAAAAACATTTTATTTAATAATTCAAAAAAAGAACAACTCATAGGTCATAAGCAGAAAAAGAAAGGTAAGTCAGGAATTTGGAATGTGGTATCTTGACTTCACAGGTGAGGGAAATACTCATTTAGAAAGAAATGGAGATTTGTATGTGATACTGATTCCGTGGCCAAGAGGATATAATGCATAATTCTCAGCCTGTTTTGATCTGTGCAGACATAGAAGCAAAAATTGAAATATGGTTGGTAAGACAAGAAAGTTTTTGCCTTTGAGAATATATGAACACAAAGTTAAATATAACAATATAGAGTGTAGAGAAGGGATTGTACATGAACTGTTCCTTTCCTAGAAATCACCAATATCTTGTGCTTTGGATTCTATAGGACCAATGCTGACAGTAAATAATGACATTCTTTAGCCTTACATGACTATTTACATTGAGAGGTTTCAAGGAATATACTGAAAAGATCAACATGCTTGTATCTTACTTGTAACAAATGATATGCCACAATCATAACTAAAGTAAGATTTATCAAATATCATGCCACAGTTTTATTGATGGAATATACATCGATATAGAAAATATTAGCAATTTATATTAAGATATATGTCTTTAAACTGTTTTATAAATAAAAATATGCTATTCTTCTTGTCACAGTAAGATACTCAGTTTTAAAAGACAAATAATAAACTGTCTAGATTTTTTTCATTCATTTTTTCCTTGGTCACATATTTACCTCTAATTTTTTATGTAATGAGCACAAATCCATTCAAATATACAGATGATTAGGCTTGGCTTCTGTTTCTACTCACCTCCAGCAGGTTGTTATTTAGGACAAGTATCTGTAAGAGATCATAAATGGGGTAAGGATTGACAGAAATGTTCTCATACGAATATGAGAACAGCTCCCCAAGTATTGTTGCTGAAAATAACAACTGAAAGATAGCATATGGCTAGATATAATCTGATTCAGGGATCTTACTGACTAGATAGGTAAATACATTGTTGATGGATAGATAGATAGATAGATAGATAGATAGATAGATAGATAGATAGATAGATACATACATACATACATAGATACATACATAGATACATAGATACATAGATACATAGATACATAGATACATAGATAGACACATAGGCAGAAAGACTCAGTATGTACATATACATGTATTTATGAATGCACAGTTTTATACACACACATATAAAGGCTATGGATAAAAATATTCATTGAGATTACCTGTAGCCAGAATATCTCGAATGTTTTCTGGTGGAATGCTATGTTCTTCAGGATATGCCTCAAGTTTCTCATGTAGCTCAGGAGTTAAGGGTAACCTTTTCCTACGTTGCATGAATGACAATGTCAGAGACACTTCCATTTTAATTCTGGAGAATTTACATTGTGTCCTTCGTATCCCACCACAATATACATAAAAAAAATACCAACTCCTCCAAATTCAACTACCCTGGGTGAGTCAATACAGGCAATAATAATTTTCACAAGTTCCATGGACACATTTAATGAAGTCTAAATGGTGGTATGACATCACTTTTTAGGGTTTCATGACGCATCAAAAAATAAAAACAATTTCTCCAGAAAATTCACTCATCTCCATCCTATCCACTTTCAAAAACATAACTGATGTGGGAGAATTGCTTGTATTCTGTCAATCATGTTATAAATAAATGCTGATTGGCCAGGCAGGAAGTATAGGTGGGAAAACCAGACAGGAAGTAAAAATGATGCAATGAGAACAGGAAAATTCTAGGAAGGAGAAAGTTGATTCCTCCCATTCCTGCCCAGATCACCAAGGCAGCAGGATGTGATCTGCCCCATTGAAAAAAGGTACTGAGCCACATGGCTAACACAGATCAGAAATAGGGGTTAATCAAGATGTGAGAGTTAGCCAGTAAGAGGCTAGAGCTAATGGGCCAATCAGTTTATAATTTATGGAGACCTATGTGTGATTTTCTTTGGGGCTAAACAGTTGTGGGGTACTGGGCGGGACAAAAACCCAAACACTCAGCCAGCCACTCATGTTACACATAACACTGGAGAGTCATGACGCCTGTCAGAGGAATCTTCACATTTCTTCCAAATCTATACTTTAGAGTTCATGTTTTAATTTAGTACACACTTGATCAAATGACACCAAAAATGGTCTGAATTTTTGGAAAATAATATTTACTCTATTCTTCCCAGTAAGGAAACATGAAAATAAACTCTTCCAATACCCCCCATTTCCCCTAGTCTACAATGACCATACTACTTGAAATGCAATATAATGTAACAGTTGGTCCACAAAACAAACAGATTGACATCTAGTCGACAGAAGTTTGTAAATACCATGACACTGTAGTTGGTGGTGAATCTTACTTAATTTTTATTTACAGGGTTATACTTTTGTTACTGTTTCAGAGAACCCACTACCATTCTTACCAAGAACAAAAATCAGTTTTGTTATCCAGCTGGCTTGATCCACATTATCACCAGCAAGGACTATGATGTCTTCTGTTGCAATCACAGGTTTAAATATATGACCACCTTCCACTGCAATAAAGACACATTTCAAAACTTAGTGTCACTCATTTTTCTACTTTGTTTGATGTCAACTGTTGACAAAAAATTAATATTGACTCTGACTCTAGCAGTCATCTTTGTGTGAGTCAGTCTTTCTGTGTGTGTTTCTGTGTATGTATGCCTCCCTTTCTCGCTCTTTGTCTCTCTCACTATCTCTCTCTCTTTCTGTTGTGTTTGCATGCATGTGTGTGTGTGTGTGTGTGTGTATGATATTTCCTGTTACAGACACGGACTGAATGACAAAATGGTTCACAGGAAAATAAATGGATTTAAGTATTTGGTCATTTCTATTATGTGACTGCTTTTATATATCTATGTAAGGTTAGAAAAGCATTATTTTGCTAGAAGAATGTACCTTCCCTTCATTTATAATCAACAAAAATTTATGCTATTTATAATTCAGTTGAATAGTGTTGCTATTATTTTAGTATTTTTTTTTCAAAATTAAGGTAGTAAGTTTGAAATTCTTAAATAGATTTTCTCCTAACTGCTTTTCAAAAGTGAATTTTATCATCCAATGTTCTAAATGTTATGATTTTTACAAAATATAGAAAAGAAAACTTTAAAATAGCACTGTTAATTTAAATTCTCTATGAATCCAGGATGATAGATAATCCCTATAATATAAGTACTTGGTAGCCTGAATCATGAAGTTTGCAAAGATGTTCGAGGCCACTGAGTCCTATTAGGGAGTGGTATTCCTGTCTAATAACAATCTGAGATACTGTATGAAAGAAAGGACACTGAATATTATCTAGAAGCAAATTTTCATGAAGGAAACTATTTGGAGACATTTTGTTAGCATTACTCACATAATTAGTTAATATTGATCTTCTCCATGTAAACTTCAGATGACCTACAATATACTCTGACATTTTATTATATCTCAGTTGGTTGGAAGAATTGATAACTTTCCCAGTAATCAAAATTGTTCTAGTTCCATGTACCTATGGGTGACTGAAGTGTTAGGATGTATATGCTCACCCATAATGTTTTTCTTCATAGAGGAAGTGCCCAGATCCCATACTTACACTGGGTTCTGTAGTTGCTATCTTCTTGCCTAGACCCAGTGATTTTGGTCTGAACATTGATTATTTGCACTAAAAATCAAACAGAGAAATCATAGCTTTTGTATTCATCCTTTGAATTCAGATTAAGGATCTTCAAGATTTACAAAGAACTTGAGATACTTTAATATCTATGAAAAATGTTCAGAGCTAGAGGAGATGTATCTCTGTTTACCTCATTCTTCATAATTATTTTTTTAGAAAATATCATTCTGTTTATAAGCATATATATGAATTATTTGATTTGTGGAAATTTTCCCAAGTGCTATGAAGACTTACTTATTTAAATTTTACTATTTACATACTATATTCAATATGTTATTTATCTTTTCTGGTCCAACAATATGTGCACAGGATTTTATGAATGTCTTTTAAGTGCTTTTATGTCTAACCAAAACTAGAACTGTGGCTAGAGCAAAGTATTGGTTCTAAGTATTTTAAATTCATACATTCCTCTCTACTCTTTCATTGAATATTGTCATCCAAATGTCAGAAAGCACTGGAGACATGTTCCCAGTGGCTCAGACACAAAATAATTGCACAGAAACTCCATTATTTAACTCACTTCTTGGCCAATCACTTATGCATATTGCTAGCTATCTCTTATATCTATAATTAACCAATTTTTGATTATTTTATATTGACACTGAGGCTCATGGCCTACTGGCAAGATTCCAGCTGGCAACTCACATCTTTCCCCTCTGGTGGCTACATGGCATCTCTTTGATTCTACCTTCTTTCTCCTAGATTTCAGTTTACTTTTTCCCACCTAGCTCTACTGTGAACTACCACAGGCCAAAGTGGCTTCTTTATTCATTGACCAATAAAAGCAACACATATACAGAAGGATTTCCCATACCAAATGTGCATTTGCAAATTAGATTTTCCTGACCTGTTTGTGGAAGAACTTTTTTATGACACCTATGGCTAAATAATATAACATGTATGACTTTGACCCAAATACTAACATCTATATTTTGGATTACTAGAAGTGAGATACTTAGAGTCTTATGATTCTAATGTTAGAGCATAAAATTCAACCACAGGCCTCTAGCCACAAGGATTTCTCAAGAAACATTCATAGAATCAGAGACAGATTTTAACTTTCATGTGGTGTCCAGAGATAACCCATCCCCATCATAGAATAACACAATCACATTTCTGAAGATGAGGCTTTACATATCTTACCAGAAAAAGAACATTTGCCTATAAGTTTAACAACATAAAATCTGTCAAATGTAAACAGTCGGCTCAGTTTACATGGTTGACAATTTGCTCACTTGACATAAAATGTGATTTCCATTTTACTACATGCCTCAGTACAAGTAATTTCACAAACATAGAGTCTCAGGGGTTCTCCTGCCTCTATCTTGTTCACATTGTCAGCAGTGATGGCAATGGTAACCCACTTTCCTTCAATCTGAAAAAAACGACAAAGGCCATTGTATTGTGAGTTAGTACTTGCATCTCTTATCCCAATCTTTCGAAATACATAAGCTAACTACAAAATAAATCAATAATAGTTTTCTTATTAGTTCAAAATCATGCTTCAAGAGATAAAGAATAACACTGAGCAATATGATAAATCAATTTACATAACATTTTGAACCTAAGACTTTTTGGAATTACCCATATTTTGGTCTCCTATGCTCTGCAAATTCAACCCATTTTTTTTTATTTCATTTGTTTCGTCTTTGAGAAATCTGACTAGAAATGTATAACTGAATGAAAGTCAGAAAGGTTATTTCATGAATATGTACTTGCACAGACAAACTGAATGACATATCACACCCACAGAATAAAGCTATTGAAGAACATCAAAAGAATTTAGTTCAGCCTGAACATAAGCCAGACCAAATGCCAAAGCCAGCAGCAGAAACTTTACCATGGTGGTGCCTGCCTTTGCTCTTCTGTAGAAGCTCAAAATAGGATATTGATTGTGGAGGAACTGAACTGACAAAGCTTTTTATACAGTTAGTTAGAGGGAGTTTCATGGAATCAACCAATGGTTCTGCTCCACAGCAACCTACATCTGTCCAGTATGTTTATGTTCATCCTGCTGAACAACATATGATATCATATCCCTAAACTAATAAGATTAGGGTAAAGGTCAGGTGCTGTTGGGATGATTAATTGAGCATTCATGTCAGAAAGAAAAATCTATTCCTGTGAGCCATTTAAGTAGTAAATTTGCTTCCAGAACTATACTGGTGGGTAAGGTCACAATGCATATGCATATGTCCTATTGAATTCATTTAAAACCATGGCATATGCTTTAAAATACATCCCAAAATTAAGCATAATACTTTGCAGTTAAATTAATTTAAAACTGTGATCTTGGCTTTATTATCCAAAGCACCCACCCTGTTAGAAGATAAGGTGGTAAAACTTGGAAGAGGATTTCCTATAAGGGTATTGATATATCTTGTGCTACCTTTAAGTCTTCCAATATATTGACTACACTATTCTTTCAGAACACTGAATTCAAAAGCTACAGCAATGTGCTACAAGAGATTTAACAAAGTTTACAGTATAAACAAAGTTTAACAGTATAAACAATAGAAAAATGCTGCTACGTATCCACTGGCAATAAATACAGGTATCATTAATCAAAAGAAAACAAATCAAGTGAAACAGTCTATAAAATAATGACATTCAGAAAAACTGTACAATTTGCAAATGGACTCTGCCTTCAAGCTCAAAATATGCTTACAATTCCTAAATCAAGGACCCTACCTGAAAAGTTGACTTTTTTACACATCAAAATCAAGGTCTGTGTTGTGCTTAGCCATAGGAACTTGTTATCCATTTCTAGGAACAATAAAAAATATCAGGACTCTGCAGTACTTATTTATCCTCTGGGGTTTCCTTCTCTGACATGTGGAAAAACCTGTAGTTAGCACTTTGGTATTTTGTTGACAACACATGATTACTAAGACATTATACAGAATTAGTCATCCCTTCATGACACTTTCTTAAAATTATATCCTATTATTATGTCTATTTTTAATTTTGAGACTATGGCATAATTACATCAATCGCCACTTTCCTTTCTTCCCTCTAAAGCCTCCAATATGCACCCTCTTCATCTCTTCCAATTTTGTGGATTCTTTTTTCACTAAATGTTGTTCCATGCATATGGGTTCCAAGGTAGCAACTGAGTCCAAAACATTTATCTGAAGTTTAGGAATTGGGAATAACAGAAGAGACCTAACATGCCACATTTGTTGTTTGGTCTGGGTTTGCTTACTCATAGACCCTACCACTTGCCTGCAAAACTTGTGATTTTAATTTCCTTTATAATGAAATATTTATAACATGATGTACATGTATCACTATTTCATTATCCATTAGACATCTGTAGAACATTTAGGTTGTTTCCATTTTTTAGCTGTTGAGAATATAGAAACAATCAACAATCATGAGAAAGTACCAGAAAGGAGTTTCTGATTACACATATTCACTTTCCCATGGACAATAAATACATTGTAAGGAGAGGTATTTTAACTCAAATATTGATCCAAATCTTTCTGCAAAGAATATCTACCAGCAATATGTTCCTTAACATTTTTAATGAAACAGTTTGTTTTCAATTATTCCCAAATTAATAACCATCTATGAACCCTGCTAATTTGTAAAAAAAAATGTGTTTTTTGTCTATTACACACTCTGTTATAAAAATCCCCAAAATTAATCAACCATAATGACTCAGAAAATCAATACTTTTTAAATTTCTGGTGAGTGACAAATTGTGTACCCAACCTCAAGCAGTGACTTCACCTTAGGATTCATGTACCGTAAATTCAATTATCATTATATGTTCAATTTGTCATCAAATTGGAAGAGATTTATTTTATTATTTTCTCCTTCCATCATCTTTCCTGTTCTGTATAGCAGGAACATGCCACTGCCCTTGTTGCAGTAAAAGCATATTCATTCTGTGTTTACTACTTCACTGCTATGTCTCATTGTTCCTAATATCTAAAGGTTAATAAAATTTGCCTCTTTGGAAATCCTAGAATAAATATTCATTCATTGATGCTTTCTCTAAATAGTTTCCTTAGTTCAGTTTCCATGTTCTCAGACTTCAACATGACCAGTTCTAAATTTCTTCAGATTCTCTTTTGTAATTATAAAGATCCATGGTTCAAATGGACATACTCTAGGGTACTGGGGAAAATGAGACTGAAATGTCTATGATTAATAATATTTTCTCTTGTGGTTATCAAGAATCTTCGACACTTGGTCTTAGGCAAAAGACCGAGAAGCAATCTGAACAACAATGAGGACGCTAAGAGAGATATACATGGATCTAATCTACATGGGAAGTAGTAAAAGATAGGAGGAACTCAAAAGTAAATTGGGAGCATGGGGACGATGGTAGAGTATTGAAGGGGAGGGAAGTGGCAGGAAGGGAGCAGAGAAAAATATAGAGCTCAATAAAATCTATAGAAATAGAACCTTCTAGATATCCATTGACAACAGTCTCTTTTATACTTACAATTATACAGTGTATTTTAAATTCCCAAATTAATATATACATTTTGGTTCTAATATATTATAAAAAAGACACAAATTATTTTTAAAAACACACTGCCGTTTAGAACACAAAGTTGAATCAACCATGAGAGTTTGAAAAGAAAATATCCTTTATTTTCAGTTGAGTGACAAATCACCTCAGAGTCCCCAACATCAACATCAACAGTTCCCTTTGGCTTTGGTATGATGTTCAATCCTAGGCAATTTGCCTCATATTTTCAGGTGAAGGTCAAATCAGGGCAGTTTGTAAATATTTCCTTCTTCCTCTGTCTTACTCTCTTGTCTGACATTAATGTTCCAGGAAACTGCCTGTGTCTTTGCTTGAGTACACACATATGCACCATCTTAGGTAAGGATTTTGTACTCTGAAAAGCTTTATGGAACACTAAACAAATTCATTCACTGCAAATTCCCTTTCTTTTATCTCTACTCACATAACAGTAATTTTGAATATAACAGCAACTAATTTTGAAAGAAGTCTCAAATAAATGACAGAAAAAGGGGAAAATATGGAATGCTTCTGAAGGAAGAAATGTAAGGAGCAATTGGTTTGTTATAATACAGCATATTAAAATTAAAGAAATCAAAAGATTTTACAATTTAATTTAATATCTGTTATAAATATAATCCTCTATCTGTTTATTTGGAACAGTCTGAAATTCATTTTTTCATTTTTTGACATTCTGATTATTTTTTCTATATCAATATTATGAATGTTGAGCCTTTAGGCCTTATTTTGATCTTGTATTCAGGATTCAGCCAAGAATAGTAACTCGTCTATGGTCACAGATTAAAAACACCAAAGTAATTTACACATAAGTTTCTTATCTAAAGACACATGGCATTCTCAGAGCCTTTTCTCACTCTGATGACAGACCTTATACTAAGGTTTAGCTAGAAAGAGAAAACTCAGGCAATATCTTCCATGGCAAGTACAAATTTACACACATGAAGCTATTTGTCCTTTATTTTGCATGTTTGGTTCTTAAGTTCACAAATCCCACAGAGATACCAATGCATTTTCCCATATTTTTTTTCTGTTTCTTCTTGTCTCTGTATTTTTCTTTTCACAAAAAAAAAATGGCAGACATTAGAATCACAAGTCATAACTTTGAGAAAAGGGTGCTGTTGGGAGTTACTCAATTGAAACTATGTATATATGGAAATACCTTAAACAATCTTAAAGACATGTAATGAAAAATAAAAGCAAATAATCCTCAACAGAGAGGAAAAATAACATAGTTAATTTTTAGATGATTCAAATGAATCATAGTCAAGTAATTATTGTCCTAATGCAAAATATATGAAGTTCAGTGCTTTGTGATATTAGAAAGAAAATCCAAACTCAAATGTCAATGGCTTCTTTACATATTAGGTGGTGTTTTATTGCATTTTATTGTTTTAAGTTGTCATCAACTTACATCATTTCCCTCTTTCTTTCCTGCAATAAGTCCCTCCCACTTACCTACCCTCCCTGAAATATCTTGTATGTATACACCCACTCAACTTTATAGACTTTCATTTTGATTATTGTTGATGCACACATACACACGTGTGTTTGTGTGTGTGTGCATATTACACACAACCTGATGAGTATGATTTTCTCTTTAACTATATATGGTTTGAGCCTTACTACTCTGCATTGAACAATCACTCTTCCCTAGGTGAGGCTAATTCACATTCTTCCCACACTCATTAGATATGTGTGGTCATTGTCCAATGCTGGGACTCTGCATAAATTTCACCTTCCATATTAATATTGATATTTTCCCATCTTTAATTCCACAATTTTTATCAGAGAAAGTGTCACAGAAGAATTCTTGGCATTATGGCTTTTACTGTCTTTCTACACCCTCTTCAGAAATGCTCCCTGGTCCCTAGATGCAGAAGCTGAAAAGTAGATTTACACATTGGTGCCTGGCCCGCACATTCTGTTGTTCTCTACCTTGTGTCCTGTTTGGATTTCTATGATGGTTTTTGTTGCTGTAAAGAGAAAGTTTTCTCAGAAAGAGGTTCTACCTACACTTATTTCTGGTTATAAATAAAAGATTTAGAATATAGGAGGAAATTATGTTGATTAAGCAAAATTCCAGTAGTAGATGCTTTTCTAAAATCCATGATCTCACTAACACTGGGCATTTGAAAAGATTTTAACTACCAGAAATGATTTCCCTCCTGGTGAGTTATTATTTATCCTGTCAAGACAGGTTATTGTTTGCCAACAACATAGGAGTATCACTTTTTGTACCATTTTGCTTATCTGGCTATGCTTCTAATTGCCATTCTTAGTTAGGACTGTTTATATCCCCCTCTTAGCATCTTAAATCATATTTTCTGGAACAGGAAAAGTAAAATCACAGGAAAAAAGTTAAGGACCAGTTACAATTATCTGATTCCTGTATCTTAACTGTATAGTGACTTTAGACATAGGGTTCCACCCATAACTTCTGCAATGTAAGCAAGCTGAAAACAGATACTTTATAATTTTTGGCAGTCACATTGACAATGTGACAAACCATTCCAAAGGAATTTTCTCATTCCCTACACTATCCATTTGTTAGTTTATTGTTCTGGTTGGTAGTTTACCAGTCCAAGTGGCTTAGTTTATTTATGATATCAATGTCTATTCACTTGTATATGTATATGCCTACATTAACATATATTGTAGATAAATTTAGGTAAATATAAAATATAAATACAAAATAAAATTATAATAAATTATGTAAATATAAAATATCCTTTGATGCTTGCTGAAACAAGTTTGATGTTATTTCACTCCCCTCCCCATGCCTTATTGTATTAAAATATCCCCCTTCTTTGGAACCTTAGCCTTATGATTCTGTTTTCATTTTTAGAGAACCTTTATCTTGTCATTAACCTCCCGTTCATCAACCCCCACCCTATACATAGTCCTTTACACATTCTGATATATTTTTTTTCACTCAATGTTTTATACTTAGATCTGTTGATTTGGAGTTAGGAATTGCAGATGAAAAAGAAAATGTGATGTTTGGGTATTCTTTTTTCTCTTTGGATCTGGATTACCTCACTCAGTATGATCTTTCCTTCTCCTTTCATTTAATTTTAAAGGTCATGATACTATTTTTATTTATAGCTAAATCTAGTTTCATAGTGCATTTGAAACACATTTTCATTATCCATTTCTCAGTTTTTTCCGTTTCCTAGATATTGTGAATAGAGCAGCTAAAAATGACTAAGAAAATATTAATGGGATATTGAGTCTTTGGACATGTAACAAGCAGTGGTATAGTTGTTCCATATGCTAGATTTACTGTCATCTTCTTGAGGAATTGTCCACAACAGTTTGCAGAATTTTGCAGTTTTGTAATTCCACCGAGTGTGAATGAGTGTTTCACACTCCCAGGTTTCTTGTTTGTTTGATCTTTGCTCTTCTGACTGGGTTAAGATAAAATCTCAACAGTGCTCAGATTTGCATTTCCCAAATGACAAGTGCAAAGGGACATTTTATAAAACATTTCTGAGCCATTTTCTCTGTTTCTCTCTGTCTCTCTTCATTCTCAGACCCATTTTGAATGTAGTATATGTTCTCCTGACTCTGTATTTTTAGTTTTTCATGTTTTGTGAATATTTATCACCTTTCAGTTGTAAAGTTGGCTAAGATTCCCACACATTCTGTGTACCATCTCTTCACCCAATTGTTTCCTTATCTGTGCAAATGCTTTTCAGTTTTCTGAAGTCCCATGATTCAATTGTTGAAATTATTCACAGCTGTGGTATCTCTTTGCTTGATATTCAGGATCAATATAGGCAGAGGAGCACACCTGTATGATGTCACATTTCTCAAATGCCACCATTATTTTTGTGAATACTGAGCCATTGTGCAGAGAAACATTGCAATATGTTTGTTATAGTTTCTATGCCATTTTGTTTTACATTTTCATAAAAAGTATATAATATATGTTCTATAGTTCTCTGTGCCCAAGAATATTTGATGTGCTTATTTTTATTAATGATATTAAGGATATAGTCATACATTTTGAATATATGTGCCATTACAGGCAATGTTTAGCTCAATGTCCAAAATATCTACATTTTTTTAAAGTTTACCTTTCCTATTTGCTTCCCTGTCCTATGTAGGACAATGTATTAACTCAACTGTCTTTCCCCTAATATTTTTACACTTCTATTGTCCAAGTTTTTAAAGTTTTGTGAGATAATACTCATACATTTTCTTCAGCTTTTCCTCTTAAATATTTATGTTTGTGATTCACCTCATTATTCTTTTATAGAATTGATTTACATGATCTGTATTACAGAACTTTATTTTATCAAAAGTGTTATTGTAATGTTTGTCTCATACTTATCAAAATCCTTTTCCTTAGAATATCTATTGACAACTTGCTATCTTACATTTGCTTGAATCTCTGTATTTTATTATTCCCAAAGTGATATCTACATTTTGGTCTCAATATATCATAAAAAGATATATAAATTTCCTTAATCACAAACTACTATTTACTCGCTATTTAGATCAACTGACTACGAATGTCTGAAAAATAAAAACTATTTTTTTCAGTTGAGTGACATACTTGACAGACTCCTCAACCTTAAAAGTTCCCTGTGGTTTGGCTTCCTGTATAAAACTGGACAACTTGCCTCATTCATTCAGGCTGAGGTCAAAGGAGGGCAGATTTTTATATTATTGCCTTCATTCTTTTTTACTATTCTATTTAGTGAAAATGCTCCCTGGAAAATTTCCATATTTTTGCTTGAATATAAGCATATACAAAACCTAAGTTAATAATTTCATTTTCTGAAAGCTTTATGGAACACAAAGCTAACTCAATAATTGATTCACTCTCTCATGCCTCAGAATAATCACAAAATAGTGCTCACAGCATTAAAATTAAAGTCTGTACTACAACTCTACCTCTCTTTATTTTCAACAATGAAAGTCCACATCGTGTTTTCTTTCATTTCTTTCACTTCTTATTATATTTTCATTGTATGCTATACTTATCTAAATGATGAGGTACATTAAGGACTTTTTTTTCTTGTTGGACTCAACCAAACACAGAACTAAAAATTTCAAGTTCACTAAATGAAAACATCCAGAATATTGACACAACAGATTGTTTCTAAGTACACATTGTACACTCAGAGCCTCTTCTCACTGGTGTCTGACCTTATACTAAAACTTGGCTAGAAGAAAAGAAAACAAAAAGAAGTACCTACAAAACCAAATATAACTTTATACTCATGAAGAAAAAAAACTATTGTCCTTAATTTTGCTGTTAGATTTGCAGTTTGCTCAATCTATTCAATGTACTTCTTATCTGGTTCCATTTCTGCTTGTCTTTTAGTTTTTGTTTTCACAGTATAACTATTGACAGTAATTACCCATAAACAACAAGGAGATAGAAAAGAAAAAGGGGGTTGGAGGCAATCAATTAAAATATATATGAAAAATGCTTAAAGATTCCTGAAGTCATATAATGAAATACCAAAATAAATAAAAACAGTAAAGAGAACATGATGTGGGAGAGTCTTCTATTTTGTGTTGATTTCATTGTTTAAATAAAGAGACTGCCTTGGCCCTTTAATAGGACAGAAAATTAGGTAGGTGGAGTAAACAGAACAGAATGCTGGGAGAAAGAAGCCAAGTCAGGCAGTTGCCATGATTCTCCAACCCCAGACAGATGTAGGCTAGAATCCTTCCTGATAAGACACCATCTCATGGTGCCACACAGATTATTAGAAATGGGTTAATTGAGATGTGATAATTAGCCAATTAGAGGCTACAGATAACGGGCCAGGCAGTGTTTAAAAGAATACAGTTTCCGTGTAATTATTTTGGGTAAAGCTAGCCATGCAGGAGCTGGGTGGTGGGAAGTGGCAACAAGAACAATCATTTATTTTATTAAAAACAAATCCTAAGAAAAATAATATATTGTCACAAATGTAAAATGTTGATGTGGTATTTCCCTCTGTGTGCTGGGATTACCACTGGTGAATAAAGAAACTGCCTTGGCCTGTTGATAGTGCATAAATTAGGTGGGTGAGAAAAACTAAACTGAATGCTCAAAGAAAGAAGGCAGAGTTGGAGGAAATTCATGTAGCCCCACCAGAGAAAGATGCCAGAACTTTGTCCCATAAGCCACAACCACGTGGCAATACAGAGATTAATGGAAATGCATTAAATTATTATGTAAGAGTTAGCCAATAAGAAACTAGAGCTAATGACCCAACCAGTAACTTAATTAATACAGCTTCTCTGTGATTATTTTGGGCTTAGCAGCCGGGAAGCAACAAGCTGCCTTCTTCCAAAAAACGTGAGGCCAAGCATTGTGTTATGTTAGAAACATTATTCCAACTCAAATGTAAAATTTTTATGACTTTGCATATCAGGTCATACTTTATTTCATTTTTGTTTACATTAACATATAATTACATCATCCCACTTCCATTTCCTCCCTGTAACTTCTCTCTTGTGTAACCACTTGCTCCCTCTCAAATTAATGACCTTTTTCCTCTCATTATTATTTTAAATACATACCTATTCCATATATTTAAACATGAATATATAAATATGACCTTCTGAGTAATTTTTGTGTATCTTGTTTTTCTTCCAATTTTCAACTGACCACTTAGTATTGGATAATCAGTTAGGAGATTCATCAGTGGGAAAGAAAAATACTCCTCCTCCCTTCCTTGGTCCTGAGTTGATTATAATTTTGTAGGGTTGGGTACCTATAAGACTTCCCCTTTTATGATAGCATAATTATTTTTGTTGCCATTATTCAAATACTTTTTAAGCAGCCATATTTCTATATATTTTATGTGCAGCTTCCTGTTGATTTTAAGAGACACTGTCTCTCAACAGACTTCCTGATCATCTTGCTCTTAGAATATATCAGTCCCTTGTTCTGTAACAGTTGTATAGTAATTAGTATATAGTTATGCTATAAGTATTCTCACTGGATCTGTGTGTACTACAATGTGTTGCTCTCTCCATTTTGACAAACTGGGATTTTCTGTGATAGTGTCTGTTACAAAGAAAATGTTCTTCAAGAAATGGTTAGAGCTACACTTATTTTTGGGTACCAAAGTAAGTATTTAAAATGTAGTTTTTAATTATGCAGGTCTATCAAAATCATGGTAGTGCATTTTCTAGGACTACCTCACTAGCTCTGGGTACTTTGTGAGATTCTCTAGATAGTTTTCTTTTTGCATTATTTACATCTTGTGGAGTGTTTCTTAAGTATAGTTATAGAGATGTTGATTGCTGCCAGGATATGAGTGCCTTTATTGAACTTTTAGGGATATTTTGTCATACTGGTCATTATCTTTCCAACCTTGATCAAGGGATATTTTACACTGAAACTTTTTATATTGTTTTTGTTGTTGTTGTTATACTTGAGCCAGAAATCACAATCTAGCCTGTATTAGCATGGAACTCACTGTGATTGCCCACTGATCTTAAATACTTAACAGTATACCATTTCCTGCTTCCTGAGTACTGGGATTTTAGGTGAACAATATCATTACTAGAGGAAACATTTACATTATTTATAATTGATTTTGATTTAGAATTTGTTTGTTCCAGAAGATTTGGCCTTATTGGCTACAATGGAATATAAAATCACATTTCATTTCCTAATTCTAGAGTGGATTTTGATATTGTGATAAGTGTTCTTTCCTCAATTCATGTTTCTCCCCTATCTTTGACTTCTGTAGTCTATATTAGGCTGTGATATGACTATAGCCAAGTCAACAAAATAAAGGTGAGTAGCTGAAGTTTATGACTTCTTTGATTTTAGGATGTACTCTTCAAAGTCATCCTCTTCACATATTCCATCTTATAAACTCAAAGCCCCACTTCTCTGACTTAGTTTCTGCATTATCAGTGCAAAGCAGAGACCCCTTGAATTTTATTGAGAATCCATCCTTGAACAATAGCAAAAGCCAGGTAAATCATGAGTACGTTCTTATGTTCAGGATAATACTTCTTTGTTGGTTAGATACTAAACCAAAGTCAAATCTATCTTCACCTCAGACTGAAGCAATATCCTGAAAGAATCAGTGAGTGTTCTTTATCATAGAACATCTATTTTAATAAAAGGCATATGTTGAGAGGCACAAACAATAGAAATGTCCACTCTCACATTTAAGAAGACCAGAGTGCAAAGTTGTAGCATGGTAATATTCTACTTTTTGTTCTTAAAGACAATTTTATCAAATCCCTCCTAGTTTATGGAGGAAGACTGTCAATTTTGAGACTGTTTGATCCTATACTCTGCTAGATATTCACAAAATGACCTGACTAGAGGCAGACCTCTGTTTCCAAAATTCACTCTCTTTACAAGGAAATAATTACACTTGAGGACATCTGCAAAGATTGTTTTCAAATAAAATCATTCAGTGACATAGTGAGATGGCACTCTCTAAAATACAATGTTGTGGAGATCACAAATAAAAACTAAATAGACTCTAAATGGAGATATATCTGAATGATATTGCTTTCACCTAGCACACACACAAAAAATAAAAACAGGTTTTACATACACACACACACAGACACTAGAATTAATGATCTATAAGACAATTGATTGAATCAAGGTTAAGATTTCAGCTACACTCTGTGGCTCATAATTGTTTATGGAGAAGAATTACAGGCTTGTCAAATATATGAATGATGGTAGAGAGATCAGATGCTTAAAAAAGGAATCCCATAGAAGCTCAGAACTAAGAAATAGACATGCATTTATTAAGGAGTAAAACTTACAAATCAGGATTCTCTACTTGAACGATAGATGAAGATGAGATCTAAAACAAACCAAGCCAGCAAAATGGAGCTCAGTGGGAGGAGAGAAGGGCCGGATGCGCTTCCACATCCCCAGTAAATAGTCTATGACGCCAAGTCCCAGTAGGCTGGTAGTTACTAGCTATAAACCTTCATGTAGTACCTCCCCCTTTTGTTTAAATAAGAGAGTTCTACACTTACTACAAAATTATATACAATAAGAACAAATACCCTATTCTAAGTAGCTTGAGTCTTGTATAATAAATAACTTGTATAATAAATAATTTGTATAATACATAATTTGGCCAAGTCATCAACCCCATCAAAGATACGAAAAGGGAAATAGTTACTTGAGTAATTAGGAAGTGCAATCAAACAACTTCCAAAACATGCAACAAATCACAGAGACAACTGGCTACCTGGACAATCACTCAAAGTCACATTTGCAACCTTGAAGCAACCAAATTAGGCTAAAGCTTAGAATAAGTGACAGATAATTTTGAAAAGCAAGAAATTTTTCAAAACTGTCTTACCCTATCTTGACAAGATTTGACAGTCCTGCTTATCCATTTCTGGATACTATGTATTTTGTGAGTAGAAGAGGTATGGGCAGTTCCTTGTCCAAAGTCCTGTTTTGCCAAGAAGATGACAAGCCCCAAGTGGAGTGTCTTTGGTTTTCAATATTCTCTCAGGAATAGATCAGTGTTGCCAGGAGCGATTGTGTCTCACTATTACAGAAATCTAAGTTATTGAAATGCCATTTTCTACAGCTCTTTGAAGAGGATGAATATTATCTATCTATACAAAATAGAATCTCTATGTATCTAAAGAACATGATTAGTCTATAAATATGACAAACATAGATGACTATTTATCTATAATTCTTAATACCTATCTAATTTAATGTCTAAAAAATTAACAACTGTGCAATAAATGAGGACAATGACCTCCAAATGTAAACAATGTATAAGTATCTTGATCTGAGGTATGTATGTTCACTGTAATATGGTAAATATATATATATGTTTTAAACTGAGGTAGAAACATGCACACATACAGTATTTAATATAATTTAACTTTGTATCAATAAACAAGAATCTATACTAATGTATAATATATAAACAATAACTCACAAATACAAATAATCTATAAACAATAACTCACAAATACCAATGTATTATCCCATTATCTAATTTTCCCTCTTTTTTTCTTAAAAAAAAGAACCCTGAGATTATAAAATTCTTCCCCCAACCCTCAACCACATACCAATTATAATCAATCCCTAAGCCTGAGGACAAACTTTGTTGGGAGAGTGGGCATCATCTTCTAGAATTACTTCCAGCTGCCATAGGGGTGATATTTTTCCTAGGGCATCCTGTGAAAATAAAATGATAGTTAAATTTCAAGATTAATGTCTGGTAAGATTGCAAATAGTCTCTGAGTATTTTGTGGAGGTCTGGCCAGAACATTGTAAAAGATGTGCACCATTTCAGCTAACCAAGTTGGAACCCTTTGGTACCCAAAGCAGATCTTGTAGTGGCACTATCAGTATCATGACCTCATATCAACCAGGTTGAGTTGTTGTTGTAGGGCTCCATCTTCTTCCTGGAAACATCAAAGATTACTGCAGAAAAATTCCTTTTTCATTGTGGAAAACTTAAGCATTATTTATATAGACATATACAGACACACAGATAGATAGATAGATAGATAGATAGATAGATAGATAGATAGATAGATGATAGATAGATAGATAGATAGATAGATAGATAGATAGATAGATTCAATGAAAAGTATGATAAAGACAAAAAGTGTTATGAAGAAAAGTTAAGATGTTCTCTAAATACTTTTTTTTCCTGCCCATACCATGGCTCCTGACACAAGACAGAAACTCTGGGTTTTTCTCTTCAGAACAGGCTTGGAATTCAGAACAGAGGGATCGAGCCAAAGTCCAACTCAAAAACCAGCTCTATACAATTATGAATAGGAATATATATATTCATATATAATATATTCATATATATAATATTTTTACATATATAACCCATTCAATTTTTCTTGCGGATCCTTATTTTTTCCACCTGTCCCTATTCAAAGATCCAGGGTCCCTTGAATGTTTTGAATATGAATGTTTTCCTGCAGAGAAAAAAAAAACAGAAACTTGTCCCCATCCTATATGTTTTTCTTAGCACCTGTATGATTATCATCATTGTGGATGAATTGTCACTTCTCCTTTCCAAGAAGTTTCTCCTCTTCAAACTGAACCTTTATTAATTTTGACGACATCCACAGTTTTTCTTCTCCTGTAGATACAAGACCAAAACCCCTTTCCCTGTGCTGCACATCTCCTAGCTTCCATTGCGGGATCAGCACATCCTTGAAATAAACTAGTTGATTTAATTCAGCAGACTTTTCCATTATCCAATGTTTTTCTGCTGCCTTTGCCCCTTCTTTTCTCTTTCTCTGACATTATTTGGGAGTTCTTTAAAAGTTAGTTACTGTCATATTCAAAATTGTGAAAGTTTGATGTAATAATATGACTGTTATGTGAGTAGAGATAGAAGAAAAAGAATTGGAATGAATGAGTTTGTTTAGTGTTCCAAAAAGCTTTTCAGAATATGAAATCTTTAATTAAGTTTGTGCATATGTGCATACTCAAGCAAAGACACAGGCAGTTTCTTGGCACAACAATATTAGAGAGGAAAGGAAGAAGGAAATATCTGAAAAAAAACTGTATTGATTTGACCTCCAGCTGAACAGATGAGGCAAATTGCCTTGGACTGAACATGATGGCAAAGCCACAGGAAGCTGTTGATGTTGGGAACTCTGAGGTGAGTTGTCACTCAACTGAAAATAAAGAATATTTTCTTTTCAAACTCATGGTTGATTCAACTTTGTACTCTAAACTTCAGTATGTTTTTAAAAAATAATTTGTGTCATTTTATAATACCTTGGGACCAATATGTTTATATTAATTTGGGAATTTAATAACACACTGTATAATGGTAAGTGTAAATGAGACAGTTGTCAATGAATATGTAGAAGATTGTTCTTTTATTGACGTTATTGAGCTATACATTTTTTGTCTGCTCCCATCCATGCCTTTTCCCTATGATTCAACCTATTTCCATGGTCCCCATGCTCCAAATTTACTCAGCAGATCTTGTCTTTTACTATATCCCATGTAAATTAGACGAATTATGTCTCTCTTAACATCCTCATTGTTATCCAGATTGCTTCTGAGCCTTTTTGTTTAGATCAAGTGTATAAGATTCTTGACAAGCACAAGTGAAAATAATATTAATCATAGACACATTTTTGAAGGGGAACCAATAACTCCAATCAAAAATTTCAGTCTCATTTTCCCCAGTGCACTACAGTATGTCCAGCTGAACAATGGATAAGTATAATTACAAAAGAAAATTTGTAGAAATTTAGAAAAGATCACGTTGAAGCATAAGAACATGGAAACTGAACTAATGAAACTGTTTAGAGAAAGCGTCAATGAATGAATGTTTATTCTAGGATTTCCAAAGAGGTGGAAAGGAGAGGCAAATTTTGTTACCCATTAGATATTAGGGACTGTGAGACATAGATGTAAGTAGTAAACACAGAATGAATATGCTTTTACTGCAGCAAGGGCAGTAGGAATGTGCAGGGCATGTTCCTGCCATACAGTAGAAGAAAGATGATGGAAGGAGAAAATAGTAAAATAAATCTTTTCCATTTTGATGTCAATCTGAATGACGGTAATTGAATTTGATGATGCAGGAATCCTATGCCAAGGCACTTCTTGATGTTGGGCATTCTATTTGTCAGCAACTGAAATTTAAAGAATATTGATTTTCCAAGTCATTATGGTTGATATATTTGGAGAATGTTTATACCATGATGCTTATTGACAAAAAGCACAGCTCTTTTTTAAATTATCAGGGTCCACAGACAGTTATTAATTTGGAAATAGTTAAAAAACTGTTTCATTAAAAATGTTAAGGAGCATATTGCTGGTAGATATTTTTTTGCAGAAAGATTTGAATCAATATTTGAGTGAAAAGACCACTCCTTATAATGTATTCATTGTTCATGGAAAAGTGAATATGTATAATCAGAAACTTCTTTCAGCTTCTTTCTCATGCATGTTCATTGTTGCTCTATTCACAACAGGTAGAAAATGAAAACAACCTAAATGTTCTACAGCTGTATAATGGATAATAAAATAGTGATACATCTACAACATGTTATAAATTTTCCATTTTAAAAAAAATGGCATAATGACTTTTGCAGGCAAATGCTAGTTTCTATAAAAGATTCTACTGAGTAAGTGAACACAGACCAAAAACAAATGGTGCATGTTAGGACTCTTCTGTTATTCCCAGTTCCAAATCTTTAGATTAATGTTGAGGAGTCACTTGCTACCTTGGAACTCATATGCATGTAAAAACATTTAGTGATAGAAGAGTCCACAAAGTAGATAGAGATGAAGGGGTAAATATTGGAAGGTTTACATAGAAGAAAGGAAAGTGGGGAATGATGTAACTATGCTATAATCTAAAAATTAAAATAGATAGAGATAATAATAAGATATAATTTTTAAAAAGTATCATGGAAGGCTGTGTTGCAATGATAACACTTAATTGTCCTAGCTGCCCAGCACTGAAATAATTACACAGAAAATGTATTCATTAAATCACTGCTTGGCCCATTAGCTCTAGTTCCTTATTGGCTAACTCTTACATCTTAATTTAATCCATTTCTATTAATCTATATATCACCATGATGTTGTGGCCTACCAGCAAAGTTTCAGCATATCTACCTATGGTCATGGATTGATGGTGTCTCCAGGACTGTTTTTTTTTTTTTCTCCCAGCATTCAGTTCTTTTTTCCACGGCTACCGAAGTTCTGCCCTATCAACAGGCCAAGGCACTTTCTTTATTCATTAACAAAGAAAAGCAACACAGAGACAGAAGGACCTCCCACATATTTTCCCCTTTTCTGTTTAAATAAGAAGGAAGGTTTTAAGTTTATCATAGTAAAATTACATATAACAAAACAGGCATCAAGCAAGAAATACAGTTACAACATTTATATCTACTTCATTCTTTATTATAACTAAAAAAACTAACTATAGCTATAAATTCTTCGACTCCATTGAAGATATCAGAAGGATATAACATTACCCAAGTAAACAGGAAGTCCATTGTAAGCAACTTCCAGAACTCTAGAATTGACAGAGACATCTCACTGCCTGGACAGTCACCCAAAGTTCTTTTGTACCATTGGGGCAACCATCTTCAACCACAGTATCCAGCAGACTTTTTTATGAAGCAGGAAATTTCAAAGACAGTTCTATCTATATTGGCAGTGTACCAGTTATTTTCTTTTGAATATTTCAGAATGCCTCACAGACTCTTTCATGAAGCAGGAACCTCAAAAGATCATCTCATCTTTAGGTAATTTCAGCAGTCATTTCACTGCGGATCATGCAAGGCCAGTTCAGCAGTCCAGGCAAAAGCAGTTTCTTCCCCAAATGGCTAAGCAGTTCCATAAGGAGCCAATTCGATGCCCATCTTCCTCTTGCAGTAGATTTGTATGCCCAGAAGGAGATATGTCTCAAGTCTTAAGTTTTTAAACATTTTAAATGCCTTATTCTGAAGGTCTCTTAAAGATGTGAAGAATGCCTATCTAGCTTAAGTATCTTTATACATCTAGAAAATCTAACTAACTTGACTAAAGTTTGTCTGTTATAGGTGATTATCTATTAACATATATTTCTGCTGGGAGCCGATTTGAGTGGTTGCCATTACAAGATGGCATTTGGCCCTGGCCTCACTTGATACCATAATAAAGGTTGCAGTTCTTCCACCAGAAAACAGGATGAGTTGTTGTGATTTAGCTGCCCACACTTCCCCTGACCAGCAGGGGAACTTCCTTGTGGTCTGTAATTGACAGGGATGTTCCCCTGCTTTCTTTCCTGCCGGTGGGTCTCCAGAAAAGCAGTTAAAGTATCAAAGTATCAAAGGCTTTGCTAGGCAGACTCCCTATATAAGCAGCTACAGCTCAGAGCTTGGGGCCCCTTGCTTTCTGCTCTCCCTTACAACCAAGAGGCTCCAATAAAGCGTGATTTGAGAAGAATCCTCGTCTGGTGGCTGTTCCTTCCTGCTGGTCAGGGAGTTCACCGCATATTTCTTAAACATACATCATATCTTTAAATGAGCTACACTATCACAATATCTTAATCAAGTGAAGAAATATACATATATATTATAACAGACTTTACCTTAAATTTGTATCATGAAACCAAGATACATACAAATGCAAATTATTCATATCTATATCATATCGCCCTGTAAATATAAATAAACAATTATAGACAGCATTTGGGAATATGGGCGTAGCATTTTCCATACAGTTTCCTGCTGATTTGGGATGCTGTTCATCACGTCTTTTATGGTGTATCCTGTGTGCTAGGTTCATCTCAGTAACCAGTTTGGCAAAGTAATTTTTTGAGGGTGTTCATGGAGACCTTTCAGGGGGTCTTGGTCTATGAAACCATATTGGTCTGGAAGCAATCCACATGTTCTCATCTTCTGTGACAACAAATGAAGAACCTCTTTTCTAAAACAACATATCCTTAGACTCAAATTTTGAAATTAAGAAACCTTTATGTTGGTTTAACTTAGCAGTCCATACAATGAAATGCCTCTCTGTACTTAGCTCTTTCACAGTCAAAAAATTCAAAGATAACACAATAATATACACAATCCAGACTCTGTGTATAGTCCTTCTTTACATGGCTTATTTTTCTTACTCCTTTTTATCTGTGACTATCGGTAGTGTCACTTTATAGACTTTACACTTATTTTTAAGCATTAACTTTATTTTATGACTCTCTATACTCTTTCTCTTCTCTCTCCCAAGCCTACATATATTTGTCCAACACTATGACTCATTTGAGGTCTTTTTATTTGGATTTGTCTTTATTGCATATCTGTAAATGTTTTCTGCCCAGAAGCACTTCCTAGAATGCTAAGCACTTCTTAAAAACTTATGCTGCACCATAGCTAGGTCAAATATGGTAAATCACTGCTTGTTCCGCACAGTCTAAAACTTAAGCTGCGCTATTGCTATTGTATATATGGTACTGCCTGATCACTATGCACAGTCCATCATGGTGGATCTGCTTGTATCTCTGAGCCTCACACACCATCCCAGTTTCAGGCACAAAGTTAGTCCACATTGCCATCAAACAAGTTGCAACACACTGCTCACAAACCCTACTGAAATGCTCTGTAGTGGGGCCTTCTGCCTGAAAAATCTAGAGGTCACACTGGCAGAAGAACCCAGAAAGCTGACATTTCAAAATGGCCCAGCTTTTTTTCCTACTGTGGCTGAATCAGGAAAACCTCTCTTAAAGGAGCTGTGGCACACTGCCAGCAAACAGCTAGAAGCTATGTTAAACTGTGTATTTTATTTTTATCTAGAATTCATTTTCAAGCCCTCTCAGATTTTATGTGGATTTAGTTGCCACATAGGCGCCCATTGTCGCAAGGAGATCACTTGTTTGTCCTGGCCACCCAGGCCCAAAATAATCATACAGAAACTGTTTTCATCAAATCACTGCTTGGTACATTAGCTCTAGCATCTTATTGGCTAACACTTACATCTTAATTTAACCCATTTCAATTAATCTGTATATCACCATTAGGTCATGGACTACCAGCAAAGTTTCATCACATCTACCTTTGGCTGCAGATCCATGTTGTCTGCTTGACTCTTTCCTTTTCCCAGCATTCAGTTCTGTCTTCCCCACACACCTAAGTTCTACCATATCAATAGGACAAGCATTGTCTTTATTCATTAACAAAGAAAAGCAACAAACAGACAGAAGGACTTCCCACACCAGGGCTGACTATTTCAATCACATAGTAATCATGGGTTGTCAACTCAAAATGCCAAAGTACTAGCTATAGGTTATTCCATGTGTCAGAGAGGGAAGACCCAGATGATAAACAAGTTCTGCAGAGTCCTGATAGCTTGGTTGTTCCTGGAAATGAATGACAAGATCTATGGCTAATCACAACACAGACCTTGGTTTTGATGTGTAAAGATGTCAACTGGGCAGGGAGGTTCCATGCTGTCAGAAATGTAAGCATATTTTGAGCTTGAATGCAGAGCCCATTTGCACATTGTATAGTTTTTCTGAATGTCATTATGTTTTATTTATTTATTTATTTATTTAAGATTTCTTTCTCTTCCCCCCCACCGCCTCCCATTTCCCTCCCCCTCCCCCAATCAACTTCCCCTCCCTCATCAACCCAAAGAGCAATCAGGGTTCCCTGCCCTGTGGGAAGTCCAAGGACCACCCACCTCCATCCAGGTCTAGTTAGGTGAGCATCCAAGCTGCCTAGGCTCCCACAAAGCCAGTACTGTGCAGTAGGATCAAAAACCCATTGCCATTGTTCTTGAGTTCTCAGTAGTCCTCATTGTCAGCTATGTTCAGTGAGTCCGATTTTATCCCAGGCCTTTTCAGACCCAGGCCAGCTGGCCTTGGTGAGTTCCCGATAGAACATCCCCATTGTCTCAGTATGTGGGTGCACCCCTCGTGGTCCTGAGTTCCTTGCTTGTGCTCTCTCTCCTTCTGCTCCTGAGTTGGACCTTGAGATTTCTGTCCGGTGCTCCAATGTGGGTCTCTGTCTCTATCTCCTTTCATTGCTTTCATTGATGAAGGGTTATATTCAGGAGGATGCCTATATGTTTTTCTTTGGGTTCTCCTTCTTATTTAGCTTCTCTAGTATAACTAATTATAGGCTCAATGTCCTTTATTTATATCCATGTCCATATCTATCACCATGCACAAAACTCAAGTCCAAATGGATTAAAGACCTCAATATCATTCCCAACACACTGAACCTGATAGAAGAGAAAGTGGGAAGTACTCTACAACACATTGGCACAGGAGACCACTTCCTATGTATAACCCCAGCAGCACAGACATTAAGGGCCTCATTGAATAAATGGGACCTCCTGAGACTGAGAAGCTTCTGTAAAGCAAAGGAGACTCTCACTAAGACAAAAAGGCAACCCACTGACTGGGAGAAGATCTTCACCAATGTGCAACTGACAAAGGTCTGATCTCCAAAATATATAAAGAACTGAAGAAATTAGACTGTAAAAGGCTAATCAACCCAATTATAAAATGGGGCACTGAGCTGAACAGAGATCTCTCAACAGAAGAAGTTCAAATGGCCAAAAGACACTTAAGGTCATGCTCAACTTCCTTAACGATCAGGGAAATGCAAATCAAGACAACTTTAAGATACCATCTTACACCTGTCAGAATGGCTAGAATGTCATTATTTTTATAGACTGTTTCACTTAATTTGTTTTCTTTTTTAATGATATCTGTATGTATTGACGGTAGACATCTTGCATCTTTTTTCTATTATTTATATAGTTAGCTTTTTGATATCTCTTGTAGCTTTGTGCCATATCTTTTGAATTCAGTCTACTGGAAGAATAAAGTAGTCAATATATTGAAACACTTAAAGGTCGCACAGGATATATAAACACCTTTTTAAGACATCCTTGTCAAGTTTTAGCATCTTATCTTCTAATAGTGTGGTTGCTTTGGTTCATTTAGCCCAGGCCACAATTTTAAATTAATTTAACTGCACAGTATTGTGTTTAGTTTCTGTATATATTTTAAAGCATATGCTATGGTTTTAAATGACTCATGTATGACATATGCATATGTATTGTGACCTTTACCCACCAGTATAGTTTTGAAGGCAAAATGATTTCTTACATGTTCTCACAGGGATAGATCTTTTTTCTGACAGGAATGCTCAATTAATCATCCCAACAGACCCTGACCTTTAGCCTAATCTTATTAGTTTAAGGATATGAGATTGTATGCCACAAAGAAGGGTCAAAGTAGAAATACTGGACAGATGCAGGTTGTTGTGGTGCAGAATCATTGGTTGTTTCCATGAAACTCCCTCTAACTAACTGTATAAAAAGCTTTGTCAGTTCAGTTTCTTCACAACCAATATTCTACTTTGAGCTTCTGCAGAAGAGCAATGGCAGGCACCACCATGGTAAAGTTTCTACTGCTGGCTTTGGCATTTGGTCTGAATCATGCTCATGCTGAGGTAAATTCATTTGGTCTGTGAATAGGTTTAATGTTCTTCAATAGCTTACTTCTGTGGATATGTTGTGTCATTCAGTTTGTCCATGCAAGTCCATATTCAAAAAAATAACCTGGCTGACTTTTACTCAGTTACTTTTTTTCCAGCCAGATTTCTCAAAGATGAAACAAATAAACTAAGAAAACAATGGGTCGAATTTATAGAGCATAGGAAGCCAAAATGTGAGTAGTTCCAAAAAGCTTCAGGTATAAAATGCTATGTATATTGAGTTATCATATTACCATTTATTATTTTTCATCCCTAGAAGCATAATCTTGAACTAATAAAGTATTATTGATTTATATTTTTAGTAATTTTACATATTATCAAAGATTGGGATCAGAGATGTGAGTATCAACTAACATTCTAATGGTATTTGTGGTTTGTTCAGCTTGAAGGAAAGTGGGTTACCACTGCCATCGCTGCTGACAATGTGGACAAGATAGAGGAAGGAGGACCTATGAGATTCTACATGCGTGAACTTACTTGTAGTGAGGAATGTAGTCAAATGGAAATCACATTTTATGTCAAGTAAGCTAATTGTCAACGGTGTACCTGAGCAGACTGTGTACGTTCTATAGATTGTTATGTTGTTAAATTTACAGGAGAATGTTCTGTTTCTGATCAGGAAACTGCAAATCTTATCTTCAGAAATGGGATTATGTCATTCCATGATGGGTTAGCTCTGGGCCCCACATGAAAGTTAAATCTGTCTTCAATTCTATGAGTGTTTCCTGAGAAATCCTTGTGGCTAGAGTCCTGTGGTTGAATTTTATGCTCAAAATTTAGAATCATGAGACTCTAAGGATCTCACTTCTAGTAAGTCAAAAGGTAGGTGTCAGCATTTGGGTTAACGTCATGAATATTATATTATTTTGCCACCTTGCCATAAAAAAATTCTTCCACAAATAGGTCAGATAAATCTAATTTGCAAATCCAGGTCTGCTATTTTAAATTTTTCTCTCTATATATTGTTCTATTGGATAATGAATAAAGAATAATACCTTGCCTTTTATAGGGCAGAGTAGAGCTAAGTGAAGGAAAACCAAGCTGAATGCTTTGAGAAAGAAGTCAGAGTCAAAAAGATCCCATTTAGCCACCAGTGGGGAAAGACATAAGTTGAAAGCTTGAACCTTGCCAGTGGGCCACAAGCCCTAAGGTAAAATATAAATTACTAAATGGGTTAATTCTACATGTAAAATTTAGCTAGAAATATGCTTAACTGATTGGCTAAGCAATGATTTAAATAATATAGTTTCTGTGTGATTATTTTGAGTCTGAGCTACTGGGAGCATGTCTCTGATGCTCTAGTTTCAAAAATTTTCTTTCTGACATTCAGATGACAATGTTCAATGAAAGACTGCATTGGACTGTAAGAACTTAAAATAGTTAGGACCATTAATTTGTTCTATTCACAATCGTAGTTTTAGGTTACACATAAAAGCATTTAAACCACATTCATAAAATCCTGTGTACATATTATTGTTGGTATAGAAAAGGAGAATTAACATATTGAAAATCATATTCAGTGAATAGAGAATTTGGACAAGGAAGAAAATAGAGTCTTCATAGCACTTGAAAAAAATGCCACAAATAAAGTAATTCATAGGTATGATTAGAAACAGAATGATACTTTCTAAACAAAAATTATAAGAAGTGAGGTAAACAGATTTGTTTTCTCTAGCTCTGAATGCTGTTCATATATATTAAAGTATCTCAAATTCTTTGAAACCTGAAGATATTTAATATGAATTCACAGGATAAATAGAATAAACCATGATTCCTCTGTTTGATTTTCAGTGTGTATGACCAATGTTCACAGACCAAAATCACTGCTTATAGGCAAGAAGATGGAAACTACAGAACCCAGTGTAAGTATGGTATCTGGGAACTTCCTCTATAAACTAGAGCATTGTGGATGAGCATATACATGTTGATACCTCACCTACCCATAGGTACATGGACCTAGAATAATTTTGGTTACTAGGAAAGTTATCAATTTTTCCAACCTACTGAGATATGCTAACAAAATATCTCCAAATAGTTTCCTGCATGAAAATTTGTTTCTAGACCATATTCAGTGTCCTTTCTTTCATACAGTATCTCAGATTGTTATTGGACAAGCCTGCCACTCCCTAATAGGTATCTCAGTGGACTCAAACATCTTTGAAAACTTCATGATAGAGGCTATCAAGTCCTTATATTATAGGGATTATCTATCATACTGGATTCATAGATAATATAAATTAACAGTACTATTTTAAAGTATCCATTTGTTATATTTTGTAAAAAAAATTGTTACATTCAGATCACTGGATGACAAAATACACTTTTGAAAAGAAGTTAGGGGAAAAACTGTTTAAGAATTTCAAACTGACTACCTCAATATTGCAAAACAATTGATAAAATAATAGCAACACTGTTCAACTGAATGATATACAGCATAACTTTTGGTTGATTTTAAATGAAGAGAATGTACATTCTTTTGGTAAAAAATAATCCTTTTCTAACCTTACATAAATATTAAAACGCAGTCACATAATAGAAAATGACCAAATACTTAAAACCATTTATTTTCCTGTGAATCATTTTATCATTCAAACAGTGTGTGGAAATATCACACACACACACATACACACACATGAATGCACACACAACAGAAAGAGAGATAGTAAGAGAGATAAAGAGAAAGGGTGGCATACACACACAGAAACATTCATAGAGAGATTGACTCACAATATGAATGTCTGGTAAACTTAAAATATTTATTCTAACATTTTACATCTATAAGCTTACAAGAAGAAAACTGTTTTGTATATTCCTTTTGTTTGTTTGTTTGTTTTTTTCGAGACACAGGAGAACAGTCTCTTTTTGCATATGTAGCCATTTACTCGCCAGGTCTTATTATGGTATGACACCAAAGTTTTAACTCTCAGGAAATTGACAAGTGGCCTTTTGGATCTGGTTAAAATTGGAAGGAATAACCAAAAGAGTGATCCCACAGATATTGACAAAAAGAATTCAGAAAAAAGGGAAAGTGTATGTACCTAAGATTCACTATCAGGTTTAAAGAGTGGATCTGATTGGTCACCACGTTATGACGGGATAAGTAAAATGAATGACTACAAGAATACCTTTGACCACGTGTGTCATGTGATAGTGAATCAGAGATGACTGATTGAGTCAGGGTCAATATTAATGTTTTGTCAACAGGTGATGTCAAACAAAGTAGAAAAATTAGTGACACTAAGTTTTGAAATGTGTCTTTATTGCAGTTGAAGGTGATCATGTATTTAAACCTGTGTTTGCAACAGAAGACATCATAGTCCTTGCTGGTGATAATGTGGATAGAGCTAGCCGGAGAACAAAATTGATTTTTGTTCTTGGTAAGAATGGTAGTGGGTTTTCTGAAACAGTAACAAAAGTGAAAACCTGTAAATGAGAATTAAGTCATATTCACCCACCAAATACAGTATCATAGTATTTTCAAACTCCTGCCCACTAAATGACAGTCTGTTTGTTCTATGGACCAACTTTTACATTATACTGCAATTCAAATAGCATGGTCATTGAAGACTAGGGGAAATGGGGGTGAGGCTATTGGAAGAGTTTATTTTCATGTTTCCTTACTGGAAAGAATAGAGTAAATATTATTTTCACAAAATTGAGACCATTTTGAGTGTCATTTGATCAAGTGTGTACTAAATTAAAACACAAATTCTAAAGTAAAGATTCAGGAGAAATGAGAAGGTTCCAGTGACAGGAATCATGACTCTCCAGTGTTATGTTTTTGAAAGTGGATAGGACTTTGATGAGCGAATTCTCTAGAGAAGGTTCTTTTTTAAATTCTTTGATGCATTATGAAACCCTGAAAAGAGATGTCATACCAACTTTTAGACTTTGTTTAAAGTGTCTGTGGAACTTGCAAAAATTTTTGTTGCCTGTATTGACTCACCAAGTGTAGATGAATTTGGAGCAGTTGGGATTTTTACTGTATATTGTGTTGGGATATTAAAGACACAATGTAAATTCTCCAGAATTCTACTGAACATGTCTCTGACATTGTTATTCATACAATGTAGGAAAAGGTCAACCCTTGACTCCTGAGCAACATGAGCAACTTGAGGCATATGCTGAGGAACGTAGCATTCCACCCGAGAACATTCGACATGTTCTGGCCACAGGTATGCACAAGGAATATTTTTATCCATAGCGCATATATATATATATACACATATATAAAACACTGCATATTCATAAATACATGTATATGTACATGCTGACTCTTTCTGTCTCTCTGTCTATGTGCTATCTATGTATCTATGTATCTATCCATCAACAATGTGTCTACATATCTAGTCATTAAAATCCCTGAGTCAGATTATGTCTAGTCATATGCTTTCTTTCAGTTGCTATTTCCAGCAACAATCCTTGGGGAGCTGTTCTCATATTCATAGGAGAATATTTCTGTCAATTTTACCCCATTTATGTTCTTTTACAGACACTTGTCCTAACTAATGACCTTCTGTAGGTGAGTAGAAACAGAAGCCATGACTAATCATCTTGATATTTGAATGGATTTGTTCTTATTACATAAAAAATTAGAGATAAGTATGTGACCAAAAGAAAAAATTAATGTGAAATCTAGACAGTTTATTTGTCTTTTAAAACTGAGAATCTTACTGTGACAAAAATGAATGATAGCATATTTTTATTTATAAAACAGTTTGAAGGACATTTATCTTACTCAGAATTGTTAAATTTTCTATATTCCGATATAGTCCATCAAAAAACTGTGTCACAACTTTTGAAAATATTACTTTATTTATGATTTGCCATATGATTTATCACAGATAAGGTACAATCAAGTTGATATTTTCAGTATATTCCTTGAAATGACTCAAAATAAATTTTTATGTAAGGCTAAGGAATGTCATTATTTCCTGTCAACAGTGCTTCTATAGAATTCAAAGTACAGGATATTGTTGATTTCTAGGAAAGGAACAGTTCATGTACAATCCCTTCTCTATACTCTATATTGTTATATTTAATTTTGTATTCATACATTCAGAAGGCTGAAAACTTTCTTGTCTGGTAAACCATGTATAATTTTTGCTTTTATGTCTGCACAGATGACAACATGATGAGAATTATGTATCAATCCTCTTGACCATGAAATCAGTATCACATACAAATCACCATTTCTTTCAAAATCAATTTCCCCCTTGCCTGTGAAGTCAGGATACAACATTCCAAATTTCTGAATTACCTTTTTTTCTCTTCTTATGATCAATGAGTTGTTCTTTTTTTGAGTGATTAAATAAAATGTTTCAAGAAGCAATAAGGACTTTGTGAAAAGGATCTCATTTAAAAACTCCATAAACACTCACTAGATAATTAAAATCACCACTCCATTGTAACAAATGATATCTGTATTACTAAAACTTATTGTAATAATTGGAAACTTTACAATTACTAAAGAGCCATATGCAAGAACTCTGCAGAAGTGAATTGTATGATGTATTCTTATATTCCTTCAGCTGAAAATTAGTTATTTGCAGATAAATGGTCATAACCCTTTAAAATATTTCACATAACAAACTCTTTGTTTCTGCCTCCATGTTACACATTATTTAAAACAAAGAATGAAATATGTTTTCAATAGTTCATATGAGGGGATTATCTCTTGTTAATTGACTTCAGTAACCAAATGAATCAGGATATTCTTAAGTAGTATACATATGTGTCATTATCACTTGAAGAATAAATTCATGATAATGTATTCCATATATACCAATCCCTATAATTATGCAAATATTTACTACACTTTTCTCTTTGTTATACAGTTATCTTTATAATGCAGTTAGCTATCAACTAGAAAAGCCCATGCAATCCTTTTTGAGGGATTAGAATAAGGAAAAATAAAAGATAGTAGACAGTGTTGCTATATCCAGTCTCTCATCTAAGGCTATAAAAAAATCAAAGTACATTCAATACACATAGACAACAGATATGAATAAGAAACAAGGTAATATTTTCTTGTTAAAATGTTATTTAAGCCGGGCAATGGTGGCGCACACCTTTAATCCCAGCACTTGGGAGGCAGAGGCAGGCGGATCTCTGTGAGTTCAAGACCAGCCTGGTCTACAGAGCTAGTTCCAGGACAGGCTCCAAAGCCACAGAGAAACCTTGTCTCGAAAAACAAAAAGTTATTTAAACTTTCATTGTGTGTCTTGTAAAGCAAAAAGTTTTCTGAACAAATACTTGACTGTTTGATAAAAAATTCTGCAAATTCAATGTACATTTATATCACTTCACCTCTTCCTCCAATTTCTCCAACTTATTCATGAATATACATATTTATTTGAAAGTATTTGTGAATGTGTGTGTGTGTGTGTCCATGTGTGCATGGGTGTGTATTTAGAGAGAGGAGACTGACAGAGAAATTTATGGCCCAACTGAGTCCATTAAATTATTGTAATATGTATTCATGTTTAGTGCTGGGACCTTGGTCTTCAATTGTTTATTACTTATAACTGATCTCACTTTAGAGGTAAAAGGAATATGGCTACTACTTTTAATATCAGAAGTTGCTTTCTTTCTTTTTTTTATTAAAAATTTCTGCCTCCTCCCCGTCTCTGCCTCCCATTTCCCTCCCCCTCCCTTTCCCCCTCTCCCCTCCCTTTCCCTCTCCAGTCCAAAGAGCAGTCAGGGTTCCCTGCCCTGTTGGAAGTTCAAGGTCCTCCCCCCTCCATCCAAGTCTAAAAAGGTGAGCACCCAAACAGCCTAGGCTTCCACAAAGCCAGTACATGCAGTAGGATCAAAACCCAGTGCCATTGTTCTTGGCTTCTCATCAGCCCTCATTGTCCACCATGTTGAGAGAGTCCGGTTTTATCCCATGCTTTTTTAGAACCAGTCCAGCTGGCCTTGACGAGTTCCCAAAAGATCAGCTCCATTGTCTCAGTGTATGGGTACACCCCTCACGGTCCTGATTTCCTTGCTCATGTTCTCCCTCCTTCTGCTCCTCATTCGGACCATGGAAGCGCAGTCCCGTGCTCCAATGTGGGTCTCTGTCTCTATCTCCTTCAATCGCCAGATGAAGGTTCTATGATGATATGCAAGATATTCATCAGTATGACTATAGGGTAGGGCGGTTTCAGGCTCCTTCTCCTCAACTGCCCAAGGAACTAGCCTTGGGCAGAAGTTGCTTTCTAAGCTGTCAAGTCTTCAAATAGCATAGAAGTTCCAAAACCCACTGTTCACAATGTGATAACAAGGGTAAAGTTTGCCCAATCTGAGAGGTAACTCAGAGGTGATTAGTTGAACTTGCATCCTGAGCTACAGAAGATAAATCATGATTGGATTCATAAACATGTCCAACTACTATTGTTCATTTCATCCAACCAGTGTAATTTCTATGTGCATTCTGAAAGATAATTTCTTAATTAAGATTATTAGAGATGATTTAAATATCAGTCATACTTGGTAGCACTCTCATGGTGGCCAGGGATAATCTTCCTTCATCAAATTGTAGAGTGTATTATTTCTGCACATATGTTCTTATAAGAGCCAGAAACCGCCCCAAACTGTTAGTTTTGCAAGTTAACAATTCCAGGGATCCTCCTATGTTCAGAGCCTTAATTAATCTTTGCAAAATGTCAGTATAGGGGTCTCTCTGTCCCTGCCTAATCCTGGTGTATGACTAGATCCTTCTTCTTGGTTCTGGTATTCTATCCTATGCATTCAAGGCTGCTTTGTGGCATAAGGACAATACTTCTTCATCGTAAAGAGCTTGGACCTGTGGATCAGCATAAGCTCCTACACCAAGAATTTGATCCTGTGAAACCTCCCCACCCTTTGCTCTCCTTTGCTCTTCCATATGTTTGGATTTTTCTCTGAAATAAATTCCAAACATCAAGTAAGGTCCACTTTCTAACTGTGAGAAATCATGGGACATAGCCCTGACATTAGAAGCTCAAATTCTTATCATTTCCTTAACAAATGTAGAGTGCAAGCCATAATTAACTATGGCTTGCTTAATTTCCGTTAGGTCATTCATTCTTACCGGTGTCCATCTAGCTTATTTGGCTCCCTTTGACCCTTTAGAAGTTGATGCTTTGTCAGCGTAAATTACAGGGTATGTCGCTAAAATCCTGGGTAAACCAGTTCTGACAGCCAGTGGTGGTGACAGTGTATCTTGCCCTTGTGTCTTCTTACCCTGTTCATCAGCTCTGAAAATTTCCTCAATAATTTTAAATCTCTTAATCATAATCACTTGTAAAGGCTGAATCTCCTGACCTGTAGTTGTTTCTAGTGATTTCTCTACAGTATCAATATTCTGGTCTCCATTCTGCACCTGTGATTCCAAGGTCTTAATATTTCCTTTCAAACATAACATCTCATCCTTTAAATGTTCCTAAACATCGTGTAAATTGCCACCCTGGAGGTATATTCTGTCTGTTACCTTTTCAAACCTCTGTGATAACTTCTGAATGTCGAATTCAACGGCCTGGCCTGGACCCTCTCATGTTAAGTTCCTAGTACCCTTAGATATGGAGTCAATTTTGCCTATCATGGTATTAATCATATCAATTAATGCCATATACTTCCATAATGATATAATATGAAGAAGAAAATTGAAACCTAATAACCAGGAAATTGGGGTATCTTCATAGGCACATAGGCCTCTTGTAATTTCTTCCATATTGGCAGCAAAAAACCCAGCAAGAGTCCCATTAAAAATGAAACCTGACATTTTATGTGTTAACCAGCAGATGGCGCGGTTTCCAAGTCATGACTTGAATCGCTGCAAGGCATCATGACAGATCCTGTTTTAAAATCTCATTCAAAAGGTTAGATGTAGTACGCAGAGGGAGAAAACCCAGAGTCCAGGCACAGAGCACAAAAACCCAGGGAGCTTCTAGTAATTGATAAACAGAGTGGCTCGCCCCTGGTGCACCTGCCCTGCTGCTCTGCTCCAACCCGATGCAGAGGAGCACGGCAAAGCCACTGTGACAGTGCTCTACTCTGTTGTGGTGGGGATTACAAATAGCATGTCTATTTGAGCCAGGACTTCATAGTAGTTCTTGCCCCAGGGAGTTTTCAGCAGTTGCTTGTACTTGCCTTCTGTGCTCTGCATAAGAGCTGCACTGCAAGGGGGATTTAAAAACTGCAAACCAGGCAGGCGGACACTCTCCAGGCCGTGGATCCCAGAAGGTGTCGAGTTTTCTGTTGGCTCCATGCAAAGGCCACAGCTGAGGGAGGGCTCGACTCTAGCCATGCTGGTGGCAGGCAGCCAAACCAGGGTTGGTGGTGTGGTTCTAAAACCAAATGTTGGATGCCAGATAAAGGAGTAAGTCACAAAACAATCCCACATCAGTTTGGAATTATGATAAATAAAAGGGTTATTTATTTAAAGGGAAAAATTCATAGATCACCATCCTAGACAACAGCCCCCTGCAGGACCAGAAAGAGTCTGTTATCTGAAAGCGGAGTCTGAAGCAAGCAAGGGAACGTGTGGCTACTGCCGCTTTTTCAAGTCAGAGAGACCACTCCCAAGTAGGCTGGTATCTTAAAGTCTATTGGTTGAAGGATTGGAAGAAGCTCCCACAGCAATCATGTATTTGAAAGTACATAGACTTGAGATGAGTGAATTCTTTAGGGAAGTTGTTTTATTTTTGATAAGTCATGAAACCCTGAACAGTGATGTTGTACCATCATATAGACTTTATTAAATGTATCCATGGAACTTGAGGATAATTGTTATTGACTGTATTACTCCACCAAAGTAGATGAAATTGGAGCAGTTGGGATTTTCCATTGTGTATCATGGAGGCACATGAAGGAAGCAATGTAAAAACTACAGAATTCTACTGAACATGTCTCTGACATTGTCATTCATGCAATGTAGGAAAAGGTCAACATTTGACTTCTGAACAATTTGAAAAACTTGAGAACTTTGCTATGAAACAGAACATTCCAACAGAAAGCCTTTGAAATGTTCTGGCTACAGCTAACCTCAATGAATATATTTTTGCTCATAGCATATATATATATATATACACATATATATGTATATATATAGAGAGAGAGTATGTGTGTATCTATCAGTGTGTATTCATATACATATATATATATATCAAGTTTATCTACCTATCTACCTATCTGTCTCTATACATCTATCCATCTACTCAATAAGGTCCCTGATTTCAGATCATACCTAGTAATATACTATCTTTCTGTTGCTATTTCCAGCAATAATCCCTGGGGAGCTGTTTTCATATTCTTATGAGAATATTAATATCACTCCTTACCCTACTTATGTTCTTTTACAGATACTTGTCCTCAATAATGACTGTCTGTAGATGAGAAGAAACAGAAGCCAGGACTAACCATCTTTATATTTGAATGAATTTGTGTTTATTGCATAAAAACATATCAATAAATATGTGGCCAAGGAAAAAATGAACTCAAATTTGTAAAAATCAAAACAAGATATTATGTGCCTTTTAAAGCAAAAATCTTACAATGATGGAAATGGAGGATAGAATATTTTTATTTATAAAACAATGTGAAGGATTATATCTAATTCAAAATTGCTAATATTTTTATATTGAGGAACTTTCCATAAAAAATATGTGTCTTGTCATTTGAAAAATCTTATGTTACTTATTATTCTAGTGCATTATTGGTCACAGATATTGTACAAGCATGTTGAACTTTTTAGTATATTCCTTGAAACCTCTCAATATACATTTTTATGTAGGATCACAGAATGTTTTTTTTTCTGTCAACAGTGATTCTATGGAATCCAAAAACACGAGATATTAGTGATTTCTAGAAAAGGGGCTGTTTGTGTACAATCCCTTCTTTATAATCAATATATTATTATATTTAATTTTATTCTGTGAACTCTCAATGACAATATCTTTTCTGTCTGTTAAATCATGTTTCAATTTTTGCTTTCATATCTGCAGAGATGACAGGAGGATTGGAATTATGAATCATATCCTCTTCACCATCACAACAGCACCACATATAAATCACCATTTCTTTTTAAATGAACTCTTCCCTCTTCTGAGAAGTCAGAATACTACATATCAAATTCCTGAGTTGCCTTTTCTTTCACTTTTTATGATCTATGAGCTCATCTTTTTGAATGATTAAATAAAGTGCTTTTTTTTTTTTGAGACAGGGTTTCTCTGTGGCTTTGGAGCCTGTCCTGGAGCTAGCTCAGTAGACCAGGCTGGTCTCGAACTCACAGAGATCCGCCTGCCTCTGCCTCCCGAGTGCTAGGATTAAAGGCGTGCGCCACCATCGCCCGGCTAAATAAAGTGTTTTAAGAAGCAATAATACCTTGTGAAAGGAATCTCATTCAAAAAGCACATAAGCATTCACTAATCTAATTAAAATAACTATTCTGGTTTAACAAATGATATCTCCATTAATGCAACCTACTGAAATAATTAGTAATGTGAAAATTACTGGAGATCCATGAGCAAGAACACTGAAGAAATAAATTTTATGTTGTGCTTCATATTTACTTTCAGCTGAAAATTGTGATTTTCTGTTTATCAGTCCTAATACTCTAAAAGATTTCACATAACAAATTGTTTGAGTCTGCCTCCATGTTACACATTATTTAAAAGATAGGATAAAATATGTTTTCAAATGTCCATATGAGGGGATTTCCTTTTGTTAAATACTTCAGGAAGCACATGGATCAAGATAAGCTTGAGTCATTCTCATTTGAAGAATAAATTCATGAGAATGATATTCCATAAAAACCATGTCCTACAAATATGCATGTGTTTATTACAATTTTCTCTTTGTTTTACAATGATTCCTTAGGTTGTAATTAGATATAAAAGGGGAGCAGAGAAGCACATATCTTAATTAAGGGAGCCATCTTAGGGTTGGCAAGAGATTTGGACCTAGAGGGGCTCCCAGGTTCCCAGGGCGATGTCCCCAGTTAGTTCCTGGGGCAGCTGAAGATAGGGAACCTGAAATGACCCTATCCTATAGCCATACTGATGAATATCTTGCATATCACCATAGAACCTTAATCTGGCAATGGATGGAGATAGAGACAGAGACCCACACTGGAGCACCGGACTGAGCTCCCAAGGTCCCAATGAGGAGCAGAAGGAGGGAGAACATGAGCAAGGAAGTCAGGACCACGAGGGCTGCACCCAACCACTGAGACAGTGGTGCTGATCTATTGGGAGCTCACCAAGGCCAGCTGGACTGTCACTGAAAAAGCATGGGATAAAACCGGATGCTCTGAACATGGCGAACAATGAGGGCTGATGAGAAGCCAAGGACGATGGCACGGGGTTTTGATCCTACTTCATGTTCTGGCTTTGTGGGAGTCTAGCCAGTTTGGATGTTCACCTTCCTAGACCAGGATGGAAGGGAGAGGACTTTGGACTTTCCATAGGGCAGGGAACCCTGATTGCTCTTCAGACTGGAGAGGGAGGGGGAGATGAGAGGAGGTAGGGGGAGAGGAGTGGGAAGAGGGGGAGAGGAGTGGGAGGAGGGGGAGGGAGGTGGGGGGCTTGGAGGAGGCGGAATTTTTTTTCTTTATTTCAATAAAAAAAATAAATAAAATTTAGTTGGCACTAAAATATTCTCTGAAATATAATTATCTTTTATTATTTATAAAACAAATTATGAGAAACTAAATGTCAACCAGATTTTGTCTCTATGAAAGTATAAATTCCTTATTAAGAAGGCACAAAATCCTTTTATGTGTTTAATGATTTAGCTGTAATAAAACTCAATTGAATAAAAAAAAAGAAAGAAAAGGCAACTGCAATCTTCTTTGTGGGCTTGGAACAAGGAAAAAGAAAAGATATTAGACGATGTTGTTATATCCAGTCTCATGAAGTCTAAAGATATAACAAAAGCAAAGTACATTCAGTATTCATAAGCTTTAGTAAAAACACTGATTGGCCAGTAGCCAGGAAGGAAGTATAGGTGAGACAACGAGGCAGGAAGTAGTAGCAGGTAAATGAGAACAGGAGAATTCTGGGTGAGAAAAGACTCACTCTGAAGCCATCACCCAGATGTAGAAAAAGCAAGATGAGAATGCTTCTCTGATAGCAGGTACCAAGCTAATGCAGACAAGTATTATAGGCTAATAAAAGCTATAAGAGTTAATAAGAAGCCTGAGCTAATAGGCCAACCGTTTTATGATTAATGTCTAGACCTACGTGTGTTTCTTTAGGACTGAATGACTGTGGGACCAGGTGGGACAGAAACATCTGTCAACAAATGGTGCCAACATGGAAAACTAAATTCACTTAAAACCTGAGAGAGTTTAGGAAGGAATTCTAGACACAAAAGAAAAGAGCATTTTTTCAGGTGTGCTCTGTTTGCTAGAGACAAGTGTGTCTCATTTAATAGAGGCTTCCTGATTCAGCTTTAGCTGCAAAAATCTTGAAGCCCTTTTAAGAGTCCCCACCACAAAACACTTAAATGGTATTGATTAAAACCAATAGCATGCATCTTGTTGGTGTCAGCGACCTGGAAACACCATAGAATTGTGGCAATAAACATTGCTTTAGCCAGTAAATCTGCCATCATGCTAGATTCACAAAAAGCTAAGGAATGGGATGGATTCACCTGTCAATGCCATGACTTTAATCCTAGATATATCACTTAGCAAATTAAAGACTCCATGGTCAAAAAAAGAGAGATTTACCATAAAAATAGATTCAGACAAAAAATAGCATCTAAACAGTTTACATTTTGTTTAAAATATTTGTAGGATTGTGAAAGGAAAGAAAAAGAATAAATTCCTTAAAACAACCAAAAAAATCCAAAGAATGAGAGAATAGTTGGGTATGGTAGCACACACATTTAATCCCAACACTTGGGAACTAGAAGCAGGTGGATCTCTGTGAATTCAAGGACAACCTGGTCTACAGAATGAGTGTTAGGACAGCCAATGGTACACAGAGAAATCTAGTCTCACAAAAACCAAAAATTAAGAATAAAAATAAAAGAAATAGAGTTTAAAATAAAGCTATATAAAGATAGAAAATACACAGAGAGTCTGGGTATTGTATGTTATTGTGTTGCCTTTGAATTGTTTGATGGCTGAGGAAGGAACTAAAGCTGCTAAAAGACATTTGATTACAAATGCTACTGGATTAATACAACATATATTTTAAAAATGCTTTGACTTCAAAATTTAAGTCAAAATATATGTTACTTTGGAGAAGAGGTTTTATTTTGTTTCTACGGGAAATGAGAGAAGGCTGTGGATTCATACTGGGTTAAGAAAAATCAGCTTAGTTTAAGGAAGACCCCATGAAGAATATCTGATACAAACATATGACTCAGATGATCCAAGAGTACCTCTATTGGAGTTTCCTCTGAGTTCTATATCCAGAAGAGTTTCAAGTGATGATCAAGCCTCACAGAATATTAGAGTCAGGACTTGACCAAAATTGTAAATTTTCTTTAAGTTCTCATAAGGTTATCAACACCCCCAAACAGCAGAAAGTAACCTAGAAAACTGCACCCACATCCTCAAAAAAAATGGATTTTGGATGTTTGTCTTTGTTTAGAATGCTGGTTACAAGTTGTGGATGGCGTTCAGGAAAAAAATCTAAACAAAGAACATTCAATTCAAAGATTTTGTTTTCAAAAAAAAAAAGGGGGGGAAGTACTGTTGAACAATGGTCTTCTGCTCTGTAAAGATTGATCACTCATTTTGCTTTAAAAATTTGGAATAGCCAGTAGCAAACAGGAAGCATAGGAAGGGCGACCATTACTCAGATGCAGAGGAAGAAAGATGAGAATGCCTCGATGATAACAGGTACCAAGCCACTTGGCTAACACAGGCAAGAATTATGGGCTAATATAAGTTATAAGAGCTCTTAGGAAGCTTGAGTTAATAGGCTAACCAGTTTATGATTAATATAGACCTCTGTGTGTTACTTTGGGACTGAATGGCTGTGGGACTGGGCTGGACAGAAACCTCTGTCAACAGTACCTGAAATGTCCTTCCCCTCTTATCAGATTGATGACTACCTTAATTGTCATCATACAGCCTTCATAAGCACCTGATGGAAGCAGATGCAGAGATGCACAGCTGAGCACTGGGCTGAACTCCTGGAGTCCAGTCATAGAGAAGGAGGAGTGATATTATGAACAAATGGGCCAGGACCAGGATGAGGAAACCCACAGAAATAGCTGACCTTAGCAAGTAGGAGCTCACTGACTCCAAACTTACAGCTGAGTAACCTGCATAAGACCATTCTAGGCCCTCTGAATGTGGGTGACAATTGTGTGCCTTGGGCAGTTTATGAAGTCACTAGTAATGGACCAGTATTTATTCTAATGCATGAACTGTGAAATTATTTTAATAATAAAATCTAAAAAGAATTCAATTCCAGGCATACTTGGAAATGAAGTACTTTTTCTAACTGAATGATCCCCCTAGTCCATGTGGATGTGAGTTTATATTAGCAATGATACAAAAAATTAGAATGTAAATAATCATATCCAAATATGTTATACATAGCCAGTATTAATTTAATCCCTATAAAAGAACACACACACAGAGGCATGCATTCATGCATGCATTTGCACATTCATGCACATATAGAAAAATATAATGGTGGTCATTGTAAAATTTCTTAATAAAATACTAGAAAATGAATATACCCTCATATCAAGGACATTGTCCACAATGATTAAGATGGCTTTATTCAAGGGGAACAGGCTTGGTTTAACATACAGGATTCTATAAATTTAGTAAATCATATAACATAATTAAGGCAAGAAAGCCCATGAATAATTTAATAGTTGAAGCAAAAAAAACAGTGATAGAATCCATCATACTTTCAAGATAAAATTCCCGGGGAAAGTGGGGATGAAGGAAATACATTTCAATATTAAATATATCTCTGAGAAACGTACTGCCAACACCACTCTTCATGTAGAAAATCAGCAAAGAAACATATTAAAGTTTTGAAGAAGGCAGTTTGTCCACTCTCCCCATTTCTTTACAATATCATGTTTGATTCCTTACAGTGAGCAATACAGAAACTGAATAAAATTATAATCACACACATATGAACAGATGAATTCTTATCATCCCCATTTTCAGATGACATGTTATTATACCTTACCCATGCCTACATTGTACACAAAGACATGTAGTAGAGTCAACAATTTTAGCAGCATGACAAGCAAAGTATTATCTTACAAAATTCAACAGCCTTTCTATACACCAATAATAAAGCCACCTTAGAAGGAGATCATGTACAGATTCCCATCTGTAATAATATAAAATGAAAGAAAATATTTTGGGTTAAACATACACAACAAGAAGAAAGAATATTTCTTTCTTTTAAAATTTGTTTTGTTCAACTATATATTTTTCTCTGTCCCCCTCCCTTCTTCTACCCTCACTTTCTACTGTCTCCTATGATCCCCACACTCCCTATTTACTTAGGAGAACTTGTTTTTTTTTTTTTCTACTTTCCATGTAGATTAAATCCATGTATGTCTCTCTTAGGGTACTTTTTGTTTTCCAGGTTCTTTGGGATTGTGAATTGTAGGCTAGTTTCTTTGATTTATATCTAAAAAACACTTATGGGTGAGTACATATGATATTTGTCTTTCTGGGTCTGGGATACCTCACTCCATATGATGTTTTCTAGATCCATACATTTGCCTGAAAATTTCAAGATGTCATTAATTTGTCTGCTGTGTAGTACTTTATTATGTAAATGTATCACATGTTCCTTATCCATTCTTATATTGAGGTACATTTAGGTTGTTTCCATGTTCTGGCTATGACAAACAATGCTGCTATGAACATATTAAGCACATGTCCTTGTGGCGGCTTAGATTAATGCAGACAAATTGTGATACGTATATACAACTTTAATGGAAAAATCAGACTCACAAACCCGAGGTTCCCGTGGAGTACAGAAAACAGGAAGGGGCTTGCAGACTTCTGAGCGCCCAATTTATAAGTAAACGCTCGCCCGAGGCAAGCCCGCCCCCAATGGGCTGGCTTATCCCTACATGTCCTTGTGTGATTTATCATTCTTGGGTATGTACCCAAAAATTGTATTGCAGGGTCTTGAGGTCTTGAGGTGTTCCTAATTTTGTGGTAATTTGCCATACTGATTTCCATAGTCGCTGTACCAGTTTACACTCCCACCAGGAATGGAGGAGTATTTCCTTTACCCCTCATCCTCTCCATCATAAGTTTTTATCAGTGTTTTTGATCTTGGCCATTCTTATAGGTGAAATATGAAATCTTAGAGTCATTTTCATTTGTATTTCTCTGATGGTTAATGGTGTTGAGCTTTTCCTAAGTGTCTTTCAGCCATTTTAGATTCCTCTGTTGAGAGTTCTCTGTTTACGTCTGTCCCCAATTTTCTTTTTTTTTCTTTTTTTAAAGCTGATAAGATGTGAGAAAATTTATTAAATACATGTAGAGTTTTTCTTCTAGAAAAACCCAAACCTTGAAATTTTCTATTGCATTCTTTGTTCTTTTGTTGACCAATTTCCTATGTTCGTTCTCTATTTTGGAGAACAGACCTCTGCCTAATGTGGAGTTGGTAAAGATCTTTTCCCGTTGTGTAAGACGCTATTTTATCTTACTGACCATGTCTTTTGCTTTACAGAAGCTTCTCAGTTTCAGGAGGTTCCGTTTAGTAATTGTTTTTCTCAGTGTCTGTGCTACTGGAGTTATATTTAGGAAGTGTTTTAGTGACAATGCATTCAAGTGTACTTCCCACATTCTCTTCTGTGATGTATAGTGTATTTGGATTTATGTTGAGATCTTTGATCCATTTGGACTTGAGTTTTGTGCATGACAATACATATATGAATCTATTTTTATTATTTTACATGTTGATATCCAGTTATACTCGCACCATTTGTTGAATATACTTTTTTTCTATGTTATATTTTTTGCTTCTTTGTCAAAAATCAGATGTTCATAGGTATATGGGTGTGGGTTAATATCTAGGTCTTCAATTTGGTTCCAATGGACTTCCTATAAGTTTTTATGCTAATACCAGGCTGTTTTCCGCATGGTAGCTCTGTGGAGAAGTTTGAAGTCAGGGATTGTGATGCCTCCAGAAGTTCCTTTATTGTACAGGATTGTTTTGAGTGTCCTGTTTTTTTTTTTTTTCTTTAACATATGAAGTTGTGCAATTTTCTTTAGAGGTCTTGAAGAATTTTGATGGGATTTTGCTGGGCATTACATATAATCTGTAGATTGATTTGGGTAAGATTGCCACTTTTTTCTCATTTGCCTTGTCTGCTACTTTATTTTTTAGATAAAATATCATTTTATTATTGATTTTACTGAGCTATACACTTTTCTCTGTTCCCCTCTCTTCCTTTTCCCTTTCCATCAACTCTCTTCCATGGTCCACATGCCCCAAATTTACTCAGGAGATCTTATCTTTTTCTAATTTCCATGTATATTAAATCCATGTATGCAACTCTTAGGGTCCTCTCTGTTGTCTATGTTCTCTCTGGATGTGAATTATGTGCTGGTTTTCTTTGTTTAATGTCTAAAATCTGCTTATGAAAGAGTACATATGATATTTGTCTTTCTGGGTCTGGGTTCTCCCACTCAATATGATGTTTTCTAGATCCATACATTTGCCTGAAAATTTCAAGATGTCATTAATTTTGTCTGTTGTGTAGTACTCCTTTGTGAAAATGTACCACATTCTCCTTATCCATTCTTCATGTCAAGGGTCATTTAGATTGTTTCCAGGTTCTGGCTATGACAAACAACGCTGCTGTGAACATAATTTAGCACATGTCCTTGTGGTGCATTTGAATATCCTTTGGGTATATACCCAAAAGTAGTATTGCTGTGTCTTGAGGAAGGTGGTTTCCTAATTTTCAGAAAAATCACCATACTGACATACAAAGGGGCTGTATTAGCTTGCACTCCCATGAGGAATGCAGGAGTATTCCCTTTACTATACATCTTCTGCAGCATAAGATGTCATCAGTTTGATCTCGGCCATTTTTACAGATGTAAGATGAAATCTTAGCGTTGGTTTTATTTGCTTTTTCTCTGCTGTTTAAGGATGCAGAATATTTCTTTATGTGACTTTTAGCCATTTTAGATTCCTCTGTTGAGAATTCCCTGTTTAGGTCTGTACTCCATTTTTTAAACAGGATTATTTGGTCCTTTGATGGCTGATTTCTTGAGTTCTTTGTATATTTTGGAGATGAGACCTTTGTCTGATGTGGGGTTCGTGAAGATATTTTCCCATTCTGTAGGCTGCCATTTTGTCTTGTTAACCATGCCTTTTGCTTTACAGAAGTTTTTGGTTTCAGGAGGTGCCATTTATTTATTATTTCTCTCAGTGTCTGTGCTAGTAGAGTTATATTTTGGAAATAGTCTCTTGTGTTGATGCCTTAGAATGTACTTCCCACTTCCTCTTCTATGAGGGTAAGTGTGGCTGGCTTTATATTGAAGTCTGTGTTCCATTTGCATTTGAGTTTTGTGCATGGTGATAGATATGGATCTATTCTCATTCTTCTACATGTTGATAGGCACTTATGCCAGAAGCATTTGTTAAATTAGTTATCTTTTTTCCATTTTATATTTTTTGCTTCTTTGTCAAATAATCAGGTGTTAATAGGTGTGTGGATTAATGGCTGGGTTTTCGCTACAGTTCCATTGGCCCTCCTGTCTGTTTTTATGTCAATACAAGGTTGTTTTCAGTACTGTAATTCTGTAGTAGAATTTGAGTTCAGAGATTGTGATGCTTCCAGAAGTTCCTTTATCATACATAGTTTTGGCTTTCATGGGTTTTGTTGCTTTTCCATACGAAGTTGAACATTGTTTCTTCAAGGTCTGTGAAAAATTTTGTTGGGATTTTGATTGGCATTGCATTGAATATGTAGGTTGCTTTTGGTAATATTGGCATTTTTACTATGTTAATTCTACATAACCAAAAGCATAGGAGATCTTTTCACTTTCTGGTGTCTTCTTCAAATTCTTTCTTTAAAGATTTAAAGTTCTTGTCAGACAGCTCTTCCATTTGTGTGGTTAGAGTTACTCCAAGATAGTTTATGCTGTTTGTGACTATTATGAAGGGTGATGTTTCTCTGATTTCTTTCTCAGTCCATTTATCATATGTGCAAATGAAGGATTCTGATATTTTTTTTTTAGTTAATCTTGTATCCTGCTACATTACTGAAGGTGTTTTTGAGTTGTAGACATTCCTTGGTAGAATTTTTGGGACCCTTATGTGAAGTATCATATAATAAGCAAGTAGTGGGGATTTTACTTCTTCTTTTCTGATTTGTATCCCCTTGATCTCCTTTTGTTGTCTTCTTGTTCTAGCTAGACCCTTAAATACTATATTGAATAGATATGGAGAGAGTGCACAACTTTGTTTTGTTCTTTATTTCAGTAAGATCACTTTGAGTTTCTCTCCATTTAGTTTGATGTTGGCTGTTAGCTAGATGTATATTGCCTTTATTGTCTGTAGGTATGTTCCTTGACCCCCTGCTCTCTCTAAGCACTTTTTTTTCTCTATCACTCTCCACCTTAGTTTGTTTATTTATTTATTTATTTATTTATTTATTTATTAAAGATTTCTGTCTCTTCCCCACTGCCACCTCCCCTTTCCCTCACCCTCCCCCAATCAACTCCCCCTCCCTCATTCGCCCAAAGAGCGAACCCTGATTGCTGTTTGGGCTGACGGGGGGGGGGACTTGGTTGGGGGAGGGGGAGAGAAAGGGGAGGCGGAGGTGGGGAAGAGACAGAAATCTTTAATAAATTTAAAAAAAATTGTTCATCAAAAGAACAAATATTTGAAAAAAAAAACTGGCATACAGACCTAAACAGAGAACTCTTAACAAGTGAAGATAAAAATGGTGAAAAACAGTTAAGGAAATGCTCAACATTTCTAACCATCAGAGAAGTGCATATCAAAAAAAAAAAACTCTGAATTTTCATCTTACATCTGTAAGAATATCCAAGATCAAAGACACTGATGACAATTTATGCTAGAAAGGATATTGGGTAAACGAAACACTCTGCCATGCCTAGCAGGAGTGCAAAATGGTACAGCAACTTTGGAAATCAGTATGGTGATGTCTCAGAAAATTAGAAAACAACCTACCTCCAGACCCAGGAATACCACTTTTGGGTATATACCCAAGGAATGCTCAATCATACCACAAGGACATGTGCTCAACTATGTTCATAGCAACATTATTTGCCATGATCAGAACATGGAAACAACCTAAATACCATGCAACCAAAGAATGGATAAGGAAAATGGGGTACATTTACACAATGGAGTACTACACAGCAGAAAAAATAATGACATCTTGAAATTTGCTAGCAAATAGATGTATCTAGAAAACATCGTATTGAGTGAGGTAACCCAGAAAGACAAATATAATATGAACTCATTTATAAGTGGCTTTTAGACATGAAGCAAAGAAAAATCAGCCTACAATTCATAATCCCAGACTACCTAGAAAACAAAGAGTACCCTAAGAGATACATGGATCTAATCTACCTGGAAAATAAAGAATGACAAAATCTCCTGTATAAATTGTGAGCATGGGGATCATGGAAGAGGGTAGAATGGGAGGGGAAAGGAAAGGAGGGGAGTGGAGAAAACTATGTAGCTCAAAAACAAATTTAAAAAAAAATCTCCTTCAAATTCTTCTAATTAAAAGATATCTGTTACACTTACTAGAAATTGTAGAGAATCCTTTCAGAATCACCATATATTATGGAGAAATCTGGGCTTCCCTCTTGGCGTTTTTAACTCCATTAATAAAGGTATTTATTAGTGGACTTAAAGGAAACTTGGTGACTATTCTGTTAGAGTTTTAAAGAAACAGGACAAACAAGCTACAGTCTTCATAGCTTCTTTAGGGCAAAAGATGGAGAACAGGAAGAGAAAATGCCATAGTGTTTGTGTTAAATCATCTTGGAAGTCAGCCAAATAGTGAACAAGCAGTCGTATGATAGGCAGCATTACAAAAAGAATAAAATTATTCAAAAGCCCAGTGAAAGCATAACTAGGCTCTGACCAACCAAAAAGAAGAAAAAAAATATTATGAGAAAAGTAGACTGATCCAGTAGAATATTATGGCCACCCTTGAGTGACTGAACAGAGTCAGGGAAATCCTTGAAGAAAAAAGTAAATAATCTAATTAAAGGCATGATTATTCTTAAATATTTATGAAGTCCATTAATGTATACCTATATTCCTTTGGGCTGATTTCTTGACTAGAAAATTAAAAATAATTCCTGTACAGTAGCCATGATAACCTGTGATTGTGAATTTAAGACAGGCAGAGACTATTTCTACATCGCAGACCCTATCATTCCAGGTATCACATAGATTGCTGTACAGACATTTTTTTCTGTGTCCCAAATGCAAGCACTGTCATCAAAAGTTGGACATAAGAAAACTTGTAATTTGTTATGCCAAGAACCTGGTTACAATTATAGGGCACATGTGCAAAGAATGTCTTTAACACACAGTCACAGCCACCACAAACATGGGAGGGATACACAAATACACAAAGTGTCAGGTCATCTTCCCACACTGCAGGACATATTCTAGCAATAGCTTTAGATGTACCATGGTATATTGATGTGGTATTCTCCTCTGTATGCTGTGAATACCATTGTTTAATAAAGAAACTGGCTTGGCCTGATTGGGTAGAACAGAGATAGGTTGGGAAAACTAAACTGAATGCTGGGAGAAAGAAAAGAGGTGTCAGTGGGAAGCCATGGAGCCACTGCCAGAGACAGACTTGCCAGAACCTTGCCAGTAGGCCATGAGCCTCATGGTAAAATATAAAATAGTGGAGATGGGTTAATTCTAGATATAAGAGCTAGATAAGAATATACTTAAGCAATTGGCCAAACAGTGATTTAATTAAAACAGTTTCTGTGTGGTTATATTGGGAGTTTGGGTAGCTGGGAAATGAACAAGTCACCTTCCTTACAAGGGTATATGACATGGTGAAGGTGCTATTCATTGCAAGCCATATTCTCATTTATACAATTTTAACATTTCCTTTAAAAAAATGTATTTCTCATCAGGAAAACTCTGGGTCCTTACAAGGTAAACATCACCCTATATTATTCTGTCACAATTGTACAAGTAGTTATGAGCTAAAATGTACTAAAATGAACTGTATGTTTATGGGGTCCTCAGGGGAATGTGAAAATATCCGAGAAACCTGGCAGGAAAATCTGCATAACTTATAGCCCTGCTCCTTTAAAACAAAGGATAGAGATATTAAAAATATTTTTTGGCCTAGGACAAACACAAAATGTTATCATGACTATGTTAGTTTTTTGGCTTATTTTATTGTTGCTTGTTTTTGTCAACATGACACATGCCAAGGTCATCTGATAACAGAAACACAAGATGCCTTTATCATATTGGTATGCAATACATCCTTGAAGATATACATGAGCAATGCCAACCCTGGGAAGATGATCATGAGTTATATAAGAAAGTGAACTCTCCTAGGTGGTTTTATTGTCAACTTGACACAAGGAAAAGTCATCTGGAAAAAGGGAGCCTCAATTGAGGAAATAACTCCATCTGTGGGAAAGCCTGCTGGACATTTTCTTAACAATTGATGTGTGAGGACCTATCCCACTTTAGGAAAGCTACATTGCATTTCTTGATTGATGACTGATGTGGAAGTGCACATACCAATGTGGGAAATTTTGTGGTGAATTTTTCTGATTGATAATTGATGTGGGAGGGTGAAGCTCACTGTGATGGTACCACCCCTGACCTGGTGGTTCTGGGTTCTATAGTAAAGCAAGCTTAGCAAGCCATGGAAAACAAACAAGTAAGCTGCAGCATTTTCTATTGTTACAGGGAGTGGGGTCCCTAGTTTTGGCTGTCCGACTAGCTTACACCTGAAATAATCACACACAACTGTATTAATTAAAACACCGCTTGGCCATTACCTCTAGCCTCCTATTGGCTAACTCTCACATCTTGATTTAACTCATTTCTATTAATCTATGTTTACCATGAGGTCATGGATTACCAGGAAAAGTTTAGCATGTTTGACTTGGCGACTTCATGGCAGCTCTCTCTCTGATTCTGCTTCCTTCTTCCGAGAATTCAGTTCTGCCTTCTCCACCTACCCAAGTTCTGCTCTATCAAGCCAAGCAGTTTCTTTATTGATTAACCAATGAAAGCAGCACAAAAACAGAAGAACCTCCTACACCACTCCATAGCCTCTGCTTCAGGCCTTTCCTTTAGTTTCTGCCCTGATTTCCTTTAGTGATAGATTGTAAGCTGTAAGATTGAATAACACTTTGATTTCCAAGGTGTTTTTGGGCAAGGTCTTTATCACAGTAACAGACAAGCAAACTAGAACACAATCTCAGTTAAATATCCTGGTACCTCTGAGTTACTCATGAGTGAGAATACAAGCATTGCTTTCTTAAAGTAATTAGGTATTCCATATGTCCACATTGCTAGGTAGATGAATATATACACAGATTCATGCCCCTATCTCACTTCAGTCTCCTGCCAGCTGTTTTTCTGGAATAGCTCACAGACCCCTTTACACTTGAGTTTCATGATTTGACTTTTAGGAGACACATTCTTCTATTCAGTGGACTTTTTGTAAATAATGATAGCACTCTTCAGAACATGTTCTTTTTCTATGACATTTAATTTGTATACACTTCAGTTTTCAAGCTCCAATGCCTGGATATATATTTATACCTGTATTTATACCTACCTACTCTCTACCTTTCCATCTGTTCATTTATGCATGTATCATTTCTTCCATCCATAGATTCATGAACCTATGTACATACCCATTCATCTTTGTATCTATCATCTTTGTCTACCTCTCTAGTATCTACTTATATTTTCATTAATCATTGTATATATTCATCTATCCATCTATCCATACATCTATTTTCTTATATATATATGAATCTATTCATGTATTCGTTGAGCTATCATTCTATCAAGTCATATATGTATGCCTCTACTATGTATTTGTAAGTATATGTATGCATATATGTGTATATATGCATATCATACTCACATATTTGTGAATGTATGTATATATTTATGTATCTATATGTTCCTATAATGTGTGCATGAATGTATATATGTATTTATAGACATATCCACTGATGAATCTATCATCTATGTATCTATCTATATATAGATATATATTATATGTATATATATAGATTATATATAATCTATATAACTTAGTACATATTTATCTATTAATCCTTAGATTTATTAACCCCTCTTAACATCCATCATCAATATCTATCCATCTACAGTGCATCTAACCGCTATGTATCTACACAACTATCTACTTCTCCATTCATCCATAGATTCATGTATTTACATATAAGTCCATCTAATATCTATTGGCTGTCTCTCTATCTACCTATGCTTCATGAGTCTATGGATATATTCATCTACCTAGCCATCCATGCATCTATCATCTAATATCTATTACCATGTTTCTATCTATATAACACTTCAATGATCTGCAGGCTTGTTGATTTATGTATATATCCAATATCTATCTATCTGTCTATCTATCTATCTATCTATCTATCTACTGGTATGCATATTATCTATTATCTATCATCTTTTCATCTTCCATATAAGACGTTTTATTTTATGTGCCAGGCAATTGTTCTAAAATTGAGCAACATCCCATCCCAACAGAAACATGGTTTCTTTGCTTGCTTTTTCTCTTTTTTCTTTGTATGTATTCTTCTCTAACATAATAAATTCCTACCAGTTTTTAGATCTGTATCTGATTTTTAATTGGATTATTTGCTATTTTGATGTCGAGTTACTTGAGTTCTTTATATATTTTGGAGATCAACCCTCTGTCAAGTGTGGGGTTGGTGCTCTGTAAGATGCTGTTTTATATTATTGGCATTGTCCTTTGACTTACAGAAGCTTTACAGATTCAGGCGGTATCATTTATTAATTGTTGCTCTCAGTGTCTGTGCTACTGGTGTTTATAGGAAGTGGTCTCCTGTGCCAGTGCATTTTAGTTACTTCTCATTTCCTCTTGAATCAGGTTCAGTATAACGGGATGTTATATGTTGAGGTCTTTGATTCATTTGGACTTGACTTTTGTATGTCAATGGGTATAGAAATGGGTCCCTTTGGATTCTTCTACAAGTCTACATCCAATTACGCCAGTGTCATTTGTTAATTTGAATTCTTCTGCATGCTCACATGCAGTTATGTCAGCATCACTTGTTAAAGAGGCTTTCTTTTTTCCATTGTACAATTTTGGATTCTTTGTCAAAAATCAGGTGTCCGTAAGTGTATGGAATAATGACAGGGGCTTTGATTTGATTCCATTGGTGCATTTGGCAGTTTCTATGCCAATACCAAGATGTTTTTATTACTGTAAGTCTATAATAGAGCTTAAAGTCAGTGAATGTGATGCCTCTGGAAGTAACTTTATTGTAGAGGATTGTTGTGGCTATCCTGTGATTTTTGTTTTCCCAAATGAAATTGAGTATTGCTCTTTTGAGGTCTATGAAGAATTGTCGTGTGATTTTGATGAGGAATACATTGAATCTATAGATTGCTTTTGGTTAAGAATAACATTTTTATTATGTTGCTCCTATCTATCCAAGATCATGAAAGAGCTTTCCATTTCGTATATCTTCTTCAATTTTGTTCTTCAAAGGCTTAATGTTCTTGTCATTCATGTCTCCCATTTGTTTGGTTAGTACCCCCAAAATCGTATCACATCATCATTCTAAATACATGTCCCCTCTACAACAACCATAGAATCTAAGTGTTGCTCTTCTTATATTCTTGGACTCAGGGTCCTCCACTAGAGTATAGACATTTTGACAAGGAAAAGTCATGTAAGAAAAGTACACTCTTCCAAGTCCAGGACCATATAGCTGACAAAGTATTTTGGTTGCAGGTGATAATTTTATTAATAATCTAGTAAATTATTAATAATAATATGATTATTTGGTTTTTCCCTTATATTTTTAGCAATTTCCGCTTATGACCTTTATAAATTACACTGGCTATTTTATATTGGACCATAAAATAGATTTCTGATTGAGAAATATGTCTCAACATTTTAAATGATACAATAGGCGTTAGTTCTTTAGGATTACAAGACTTGGAATATTTTCACTGCTCAGAATCCACCACCTAAGACAAGTAGTCATAGAAACATTAGAATGTTTAGAGTTACTTACTGTACTAAGCAACCACTGTCATTTGTTCATTCTGGAAAATAATTTGGAGAGTCTTAAGATTTCTTGGGTGTTTGTGTAGTCTAAACAGCTCATGGTTTTCAAAAAGAACTTCAACACCATTGGATGTTCACCAAACCTGCTCATCTCAATCCATATTGTACTTGATATACAGTCATCTTTATCTTTTTAATGCTACCTGCCAGGCTCTGTGTTCTGTATCTTTAGGTAAGTCATTCTGAAGGTCCTTTGAAAAAGGAATAAATCCCAGTATTGTATCATGTGATGTGAACCATCACATCCTCCTTTATATGTAAACAGTCATATTATTGAACATGTAGCAGGAAAAAAATTGCTTAAATTATGACCCAATAACCTAAATGATGGTGCTGCCAACCCATGGGGTATCCCTCACTTTCTTCTATAAATAGTATTCATCTTAGAACTTTATAACCTATATTATTTATAAAAAAACATTTTTACCAGTATTTTTCATGCATTGTATTTTATCCTGTTTTGGTCCCCCTCAATTCCTCCCGGAGCTTCTCTACCTTCCTACCTCTTGATGATGTACACTTTTACTATGGAAATACATGTAACAGAAAACTGGCTGTCTTGATTTTGAAGTATACAGTTCACTGACATAAGGTGGTTTGTTTATAGACATTTCTGGAACTTTTTTATCTTTTTCATTTTGATTTATCCTCACCCACTGCCCAGTCCCTGGTAACCCCCACTGTACTTTCCACATCTGTGGATTTCACTATATGGGGTGTCTCATAAGTGGGAAATGATGCCATATTTGTTCTTTTGTGATTTTCTCTATCTACTTACCTTTGTGTTCTCAAAGATCTCACATATTAAATAATGTCAAAATTTACTCCTTCAGATTTGCATATGTCTTCAGCCATCAAGTAACATACACATGGATAACACATTTATTTACTGAGAAGAATGCCATGAATGTTGTTCAATGAACATGTATTCAAGATGATTCTTGAATTCTTTTGGTAATATGCTCTGAAACTGAAATGATAGATCTTATGGCAATTCTCTGTTTTAGCCTATGAGGATGACTATCTCACACCTTCACTTGCAGTTCTGTGTTTTTGTTCTTATAAAAAAGTATTGTGCATAAAATGTTTTATTCAAGCTGAAATAAAAAGTAAAAAGAGATACGTATATTATATTTTTCACAAATTTCTGTCATTCATCACTTTCCATTTTAAAGGATATAGGGATGACCACTGTTGACCACTGCTGCATTTATCATACAATTCATGTATTTGTTGGCAAATTTTATGTGTGAATAAAATTCACTTTTAGCAGAGCCAGGGAGCACTGCCTCTGACTGTGAACTATCAGGAAATTGGATTATCCATTATATCTCTATAACTTACTAAAATCAAGGAAACTACTTCACTATTTTCCACTTTGCTCCTAACCTACAAAATTCTGAGATCATACCTATGTGCTTATTATTTCACTTTTATGAGGCTTGAAAGATTTTTATTGAAAAATGTTTTTGCATACAATACAACCTGTTTATGGATTCCTCTCCCACAACTCCTCTCAGATCCTCCTTGACACCCCATTTCCCCAAATGCACACCCATTCTCTGTCACACTAGAATACAAATGGATATTCCAAGATGATTAAAGAAAACAGAATAGTGTGAAATAAATAAAATACCAAGAGAAAGAGACAAAGAAGAAGCATAAGAAACACATACAGATGCAGTGGCACACACGTGTCAATGTAGTAATCTTATAAAAGTAGAAAACTGAAAAGCAAAAAGACCTATACAAGTTAATTATTTAAAAAAAAGTAAGAAAGAAAGAAAGAAAGAAAGAAAGAAAGAAAGAAAGAAAGAAAGAAAGAAAAAGGAACCCACTCAAATCATTAGGAGACAAGGAACCTCCAAAGAAGCCACGGAGTTCACTATGTGTTGCCATCTACAGATGTGCATGGGGCCTGTTCTAAAGAGTAATTGGTATACCCCAGGAGACTCCTTTGGAGGAAACAAACTTTTCCTATGGATTGGAGATAGTGTCTGAGTTAGGCATGGAAGCTTGAAGGACTGAAGGTTTTGTTATTAGATATATGCTTATAAATTCTTATGCAAATCCAGATAACTGGACTGTGAGGAGGGGTCTATGTTCCAGGGATGGATGAGGATTTGTTATGTGGGTCACACTCTGCATCACAGTACTTTTCTCTTTTTCTTTTGTCTTTTTTTCTTGCAGGTGCTTCACTTTATTCCATAATTCCCTGCCCAGTTCAACATTTCTTGTTACTACTAAGAAAATAAGCCCATCTGGATCCATCTTCAAAATGTATAAATTCACCTATAACGTGCAGAGGTAAGTGCTAAGGAGAAAACTACAGAGTGACCTTCAAATTTGTTCTGAAGGATAAACGTGCATCCACACCACAGATAACAGATGTGGAAACAACCAAATCTTCAACAGTCTGAATCTGGATCCACTCTCCCTCAGCGCTCTGTTATTGACAGTGCATTAACCAAGCTGGCTATCCATTCCAAATCCATATTGTTGGTGTAACATTTCAAGTAAAACATCTGTGCTTTCACTTAGTTAGAACACAGTGGGTGTATAAGAGAAAGTGTTTCTGGGCAAGGAAATGCAGTTTGTAGGCTCCTTGAAGGCTTCTTCACGTGAAGTCACTAGCATAGTCCACATTTCAACTGATGAAAAGACTCCATCTTTTACCTTTCTGCAAAACAACCCAGCTGAGATCCCTGGGGCATAATTTTCCATCTGATCATTTTCACTTGCATACAAGGATTTAAACTGATAAGACATGCTGATAACATGGTTCGCAGGATCATGTAAAAGTGTAATTTTGCTGCACAGAAAATAGTTGCTCATGCAAAATTTGTCAACATACTTTGCATATGTTAATGAAGTGAATTTGGTTACTCAAAGGTAGAAATTGGAACAAGTGATAAGGACAAAAAAATCCACAAAGGCTGCCATGATTTCTGTTTTATATATATATATAGTGTGTGTGTGTGTGTGTGTGTGTGTGTGTGTGTGTGTAAGGGTGTTACTGATAGAAATAAGTGTCCAATACATACTATGCAATGAATATACCACCTAACTATATTCCCCAATTTCGTTTTTTTAATACATCTTCAATGTTATAGCCATTATGATTTTAATTTTGCAAGACTCTATTGCTTTCTTTAGCAAAAATCTTATAAATTGTAAAAAAAATATGCAAATAAGAACATCACTGCCTACTGAAGCCAACTGGATAGATAACTGGTCTCCCTGAAGTTACAGTTTTGTGTTCATTTTTCACACTTAAAGATGAACATATCTATTTGCATGTATAAATATGTCACTTATATTTCATTGATACAAATGAGTTCACTAGCTCATTTGTGAGAATTTTGGAGTTTCAGTTTTCAGCATCAACATAGCAACTCAAAACCAGTTGTAACTCCAGTGCTAGTTTCTGACACTCTGTTCTGGACTCTTCAGGCACCAGGCAAACAAGTGGTAAATACATGTATATGCAAGCAAAACACCTCAAAGCATAAAATAATAATCTATTTGGTTTTGTTACATTATAGATATATATGTAGGGTGCGAGCATGTAGGTGTCATGCCCTTTGAGGCCAGAAGAGGGCATCATATCCCCTGGAGGTGGTTGTGAATAGCTCAGGGAACGTACTGGGAAAAAAATTCTGGTCATCTGCAAGAATAGCAAGTGCTCTTACTCACAGAGTGGTCACCAACCTTTTTTCTTTCTTTTTTTTTTTTAAGATTTATTTATTAATTAAGTATACAGCATTCTACTTGCATGTGTCCCTGCAGGCCAGTAGAGGGCACCAGATCTCATTACAGATGGTTGTGAGCCATCATGTGGTTGCTGGGAATTGAACTCAGAACCTCGGGAAGAAGAGTCAATGCTCTTAACCTCTGAACCATATCTCCAGCCCACCTTTTTTCTTTTATTATTATCTTCAGAATGTGCAAAAGTAATATATAGAAAAAGTTTTACAATGCAACTTTTAGACAGGAGAAACAAAATGGCTCGTTAGGACTCTAACAGTGATTCATTCTGTGTCTTCCATTTTCCTTCATGTTCCTGGTTGATTCCACACCTCTCTGACACCATCTACAGCTCTGCTGAAGTGAAGGAGTGGATCTTCAGACTGACAAGCCTCCTTTGCAGTTTTTTGGTCTGGGGTTTTGGGATAAACCTAGCTACCAGTAGATACTGGCGCCTTTGGGAATTCAACAGCAAGGCTCTACATCTGATGTACATTGGATTGTGGGAAGCTTACTATTATCAAGAAGTCAACAAATCAGGTTTAATAACCAGGGTGCCAGTGCACAGTGCTATGAACTCCAACTGGACCATTTCAATAGAAATTGAGTATGCACGGGGCCTGATGTTATTGTCTAATTGTATGCAGCCCATAGTCCTTATTTTTACCTCACTGGCCATTATGGTCTGCTGGATCAGAGCCCCATACCCTGATTTCGTGATCCTGTGCTACAACACATCAGTCTTATTTCTGATTTTCAATATCATTTGCACAGTTCTGGCTGTGAGTTGGAACCACTTGGTGGACATTTATGGTCAAAGCACCCTTGACTTCCCACCAGCATTTCCAGTTAGGAAAGATGATCTGATAAGGAAGCAGAGAACCCATGTGTTCCCACTGGGGATGCTGACGGCTGTGCTTTCAGTCATCAGCATCATTGCGTTGTTTCATGAGATGTGGTCACTTAAGCCAAAGACCAGAGTTAAGTCAAGAGTTTTCTCAATAGATCATTATCTGAGGAACTAAGCTAAGGGCTCCTGTGTCAGCAAACATCTGCCAGGAGACTCCTTCAAGATGCACATAAACCTGTTCTGGTCATCTACTCATTTAAAATAAAATGTTAACTGTATTACCCATGTTTGTCACCTGCTTACGGCCTGGCCTCTCTACTCTACAAATGCACTACTATCTCTTAAGGTCTTCATTTTTGGAAATACAGGCCAGGATTGTACATAGAGATACTTAAAGCAAAGGCAGGATACAAAGGCAGGGAAGAGTCCAAGTTGCATAGATGGGCATGACCAACTCCAGTCTTAAAGAAGGTTCATAAATAAGTTCATGCCTACAAAAGGGAAAACAACCATATCTCCGCTGTGGAGACCTTAGCTTTAATACCGCTTTGGAGGTTGGAGCAAAACTTCTGAACTTTGGCACCACTGACTGTGTTGGGATTGGGAAGATAAAGAGTCCACAATGTGCAATGGAGCTAAACAAGGAGCATCCATGGGCACTGCCCCCTAGGGGGCACTAGCACATTTCTGTTTCCCTTTTCTGAAGAACCCAACCGTGGGCATTCATTGCCACATACATAACCTTTCACAAATATTGTATCTCCCTTTTTAAGAAGAATTTAGCTAGACCAGCACTTTCCACATATGGATGGAAGCTGTGCTATGGTAAGTGGATTCTGACAGAAATTGGTAAGAAAATTCTGACAGACAAATAGAACCACACAGGGTCCTCTTGTTCCAAATTCTAAACAAGTATGCTTCGGCAAAAATAAAGTCCTCAAAATATAAACTGGAGAGATGGGTGGGAAATTTGCAAACGTTATTCCAAATCATTTATTTATCAGAAGTTCCACTTCAGTCATTGTTGTTCTCAGACATCAGCTAGAAGGCAATCCAGCGCCCAGGGGAAGCAATCACTCCAACTTTTACATGAAATAGCTAAATTTAGAGTCTGAAATTTTCAGTGCAATTTTTTTCAGAAGTTTTTACTCCATTAAGGCATAGATCAGAGGTTCTCAGCCTTGCTAATGTGTTGACCCTTTAATAGAGTTCCTCATGTTGTGGTAGCCCCCAAGCATAAAATTATTTCGTTGCTACTTATTAACTGTAATTTTGCTACTGCCATGAATCATAATGGAAATACTTGATATACAGCCCCTGTGAAAGGGCATTCAACCCCCCAAACAGCACAACCCACAGGTTGAGAACCACTAGCATAGAGGAAAAAGATGGGAAAGAGAGTGTTAAAGAGCCTAAGGAGAAATATGAGATAGAATTCATCCCAGAACTTCATGGAGTGACACAGTATCAGAAATAAGGAATGGCAGAGGAGTGCCATTCTTTCAAGTTGTTGGAATGCACACCACCATTGCAAGACCTTTAATGTGAAATTCCCAAATGAAGCATTGCTAAGATGTTAGACTCAGTAAGATTTAGCAAGTCACAATGATGGCAGAAGTCAAGGAAGGGAGATGTGAATTGTTCTCATTACAAAGAGGAAGACGTGAAGTGATATCATGACTCCAAATCTTTTTTTCAGAATTCTGACATGAACACATGATTTTTAATCGATGAAAAATTGGGGGACATGCCAAGAATTATCCATAGATATAGAGATCTGTTCAAGGTATAGGACATTTCCTATTTTGTAGTGAATGAGGTCCATTTGACCTGAAGAAAATGGGGGTGGAAAACAGGGAATGGGTAGAGGGGTTTGGGTGAGAGGAGGAAAGAGAAACTGCATTCAAGATGCAAAATATGAGAGAATAACAAAAACGAAGCAACAATTTCTAGGTTGAGAATATTCTCAGATGAGCTGAGTGACCCAAAAGTCATACGAAGAGCTCCAAGTATGCAGTGTTTGTAAGCTGTGACTCATTTTTTTTGGGGGGGGGCGCTTTTTGTTTAATATGTATTTGTCTGGGTATGTGAGTTGTGACTGAGAGATTTTTGAAGTGTACTGGGAGATCAGAAGATGACCAATGAGAGTTGGTTTGGTTTTACCACCATGAGGGTTTCGGGGTAGAACTCAGGTCATGAAAGTTGGCTGGAAGTGTCTGTAAAATAGAACCTGACCTGGGATGGGTTCTTTGATGATGCAACTTCCCTTGAGCCATCCTATAAGTAATCTGTTGCCAATATTTCTACAAGTAATTACATCAGTTAGACTTATGGGATGTTCTGTGTCAGGAATTTTCCAATTTGACATTTTCACTTTTTTATATTTATCTTTTTCTTTGACTGGTATGCCTGCTTCTTCTACCATATCTTTAATGCCTAAGATTCTCTCTTCTATTTCCTGTATTTTGCTGGTGATGCTTGAATTTGTAGTTCCTGTTTGCTAACCTTGATTTCTCGTTTTCAGAATTCCAATTTGTGCTTTCTTTATTCCTTATATCTCTGTATTCCTTTGACTGTTTTTCCTTGGCTTTTTTGAAAGTATTTATTCATTTTCCACAATAGATGTTTGCCTTTTTTTCAGTTTCTAAAAAGGATTTAATAATTTCCTCTTTAGGAATCTCTAGCATCTTCATTAGGTTAGATTTAAGGTCTTGTTTTGTGTGTGCTTCAGCTATGTAGGGATTTTCAGGTCTTGCTGTATTAGGAGAGCTGGGCTTTGGTAGTGACATATTGCTTTGCCTACCTTTTATTGTGTTCTTATCTGGCATCTAGGCCTCTGCTTTTGGGGTGACTATAGGCCTACTTAACCATTTCTGGTTCTGTCAGTTTTGGATGGATAATTTGTTACATGGAGTTCTGAGAGCCAGCATACCCTCTGGTCGAGCAGAGAGTCTTTGTCTAAGTCAGGGGTTGGGACACAGTGACCAGGGGGTAAGGAGGCCTTGGTAGGGCAGGCACCATGAGAGTGAGAGGCATCTGTTGGCAGCTGGACTATATAACCTTCTAGTGAGGATCGTTGCCTCTGGCTAAACAGGGAGTGTCTGCCCAAATTGGGATCTGGGACTTGGCAACAAGAAGGAGAGGCAGTTGCCAGGTGATGATGGTGCACGCCATTAATCCCAGCAGTTGGGAGGTAGAGGCAGGTGGATATCTATGAGTTTCAGGCCAGCCTGATCTACAGAGCGAGTTCCAGGACAAGCTCCAAAGCTACACAGAGAAACCTTGTGACTGGGGAGGAGAGGTGGGACTGTGTACTGTGGGCAGGAATCTAGAGAGTAGGGGAGATCTAAGAGCCACAGTGGCCCATGGTCAAGCAGGGGGTCTCCACCTGAACTGGAGGTCAAGACATGGAGATGAGGAAGGGTGTGGTTTGGACCAGGTTAGGCAGGCACCTCAAGATTTGGGGGAGGGGTCATCAGGTGGGTGACCTACTTGGAGTTCTGGCATCTGAAGTGGTCTCAGATCAAAAAGGTGGCCTCCATCTTAGTTGGAGCCTGGGACATAGTGACCCAAATTCCATCTTTAAATTATCCCTATCCAAATACTCTTCTCCCCACCTGCCTTTGTACACCTACTGCCTTTGTACATTCCTGATTACTGTGCATATCCCATGTCCTAAATTCACATCGGAATATTTGTGGCTCAAATCTGAAGCTGAGACAGAACATGTAGGATTTGTTTCTATGCATGTAGGATACCTCCCTCTATGGCCTTTTCTAGTTCCAGCCATTTGCCAGTAAGTGTCACGCTTTCATTTTTCATAGCAGCGGAACAACATTCCACTGTGTGTCTGAAGCACATTTTAATTAGCCATTAGTCAGTTTAAAGACATTTAGGTTGTTTTCAGTTCCTGGTTCTCATGAATAGAGATGCTATCATTCCTGAGGGTATGTGTGTGATGGAGGATATGGAGTTATTTGGACACAGGACAAGGAGTATTACAATTTGGAGTTATTCTAGATTTGGTTTTATTTTTGGAGGGTTTGTTATTCTGATTTCCAGAGTGACTGTACCAATATATGGTTCCACCAAGATTAAATGATAGACAATCTTGCTCCACAATCTAGTCAGCCTTTGCTGTCAGATTTATTTTTGTTTGTTTGGCTTTTGTTTTATTTGTTTGTTTGTGTTTTTTTGTTGTTGTTTATCATAGCCCTTCAGATTTTGGTAAGATGAAATGTCAAAGTGGTTTTAACTTTCCTTTCCTTGATTGCTAAGGATGATGAACACTTTTTGATGTATTTCTGTGCTATTTTTTGTCCTTGAGAACAATTCTGTTTAGAATTTTACCCAAGCCTGTAACTGAGACATTTGTTTCCTTGACTGTTTTGGGAGCTCTATTCCCATTATGGGTATCAATCCTTGGTTAGATACAGAGCTAGCAAGGGTTCTTTCCTATTCTATAGATTGTTTCTTCAAACCACTGATTGTGTCGGTAGCAGTTCAGAAGCTTTTGAATTCTATGAAGTCCTATTTGTCAACTCTTCCTCATAATTCTTTGAAAAATACAGTCTTGTTCAGAACATTTTTCCCACACTTGTGCTGTTTATTATATTGCCTCTTATCTTCTAGTGTTTTCAGCATTCATATTGAGATCTTGGTACACTTGGATCTTAGAACTGTGAAGTGTGGTATATGTGGATCTACTTTAGTTGCACTGACTGCACATAGACATCTGAGTTTCCCATCATCATTTGTTGTTGATGTTGTCATTTGTTAAGTGTAAGTTTTTCTCTTGTGTCAAATATCTGATGGTACTATAATAATGAGTATTCAGATTTGGGTCCACTACTTTGTGCCTTTCAACTTATATGTTCATTTTTGTGATAGTTCTGTATTGAATTTTTAACATGCTTTCTTATTTTAAGATTACACTATAAGTAAATCACTAATCTAAACTAATCTAAATAGCTTATAACCTACTTATCTTTTTTCAATTCATGTCTCATTAGTTATTAATCATTGTTACACATACACACAAACACACACACACGTGTGTGTGTGTCTTTATAGATATGTTTTCTTTAATCCATAAGCATAACCTGCTCAATCGTTATGGTCCTTTTAGGCATGTTTTCAAGGCTGACCATTTGGCATTGTATGATCAACACTGGGGTGATATTTCTATTTATTACACTCTGCATCTCAAGTTAGTCTATACTTTTTTAGGTAGGATGGAGACGACTTGATATTTTTCCATTCCTATGTGCCAGGTTCATTGTTGTTGTCTTTGTTCAGCTCACATTTGGGCTGTCATGTTGGTGAGACTATGTAGGTGTAACTTCTCATAATAATAGATACAATCTCAGGACAACCCCCTAGACCTCTATTTCTTACAAACTTTCTTTTCTTTTCTACAATGTTCTCTGAGCCCTCTGTGTTGGGGCAATTTGTAGATGTATCCTCTGGGATTAGGAGCCAGAATTCTACATTTTGATGAATCAGTTGTTGATTTCAGTAGTGGTTTCAGTGCATACCAAAGATAAATTTTCTTGATGAAAGTTGTGAACTCCATTTGTATGTGGGTATAAGGATAAATGTTTAGGATGTAGTTAGGGATTAGGTCATTTTATTAAAGTTATAGTGTTTTAATTACTTATTTTTTTTTACTTACACATTGCTCTGTCTGCAAGTATGCCTGCACAAGAGAAGAGGGCACCAAATTTCATTATAGATGCTTGTGAGGCACCAAGTGGTTGCTGAATTCAATCACGACCTCAGGAAAAGCTCTTAAGTGCTGAGTCATCTATCCAGCTCCAAAGTGGCAGATTTTTAATCTCCACTATGATGACTATATATCACTAGACCTGAGCAGCTGGCTAGGTTTTTCTAATCACTTTAGCTCTATAACTTATCATTGTTATGCCCAGCTCTGCAAAGTCCCCCCAAAACCTACAAGGAGACCAAGTCCTATATTTAAAAACAAAGTGTCTTTGTTTTATGCAAGTTTGCAAACTCTGTCTCTCTGCATATCCAGTGTATATGAATAATCTCGGTTAGAGTTGGCTTTTTATAGTAGTAAAGGTGGGGGTGAGGGATTTCTAAGGCGCAGGATCCCTGATTGGCTGACATTTGTCTAGGGCTATCCTGGTACGTGCTGGAGGGTGATGTTATCAACAATGGTTGGAGTGTTAGGCATTTTCTTTGGATGGTCTCTTCTTGGGAGGTGCTCAGGTAATCTCAGTTTGTGGATCTTTTTGCAACCAGGTATTGCTTCAGGGTAAACTACTGAGACTCAGGATGGCTGAGTCCTACATTGGCCTGTGAAAATTGTTCGAAATAAAGAGCTTTCTTTGAGAGGTCTGTTTCTATTTAGATTATCATGGCTGGCTCCTACAATCATGAAATCTAAAATAGCAATACCTCGATTATTGGTCTTTTTATCAGGATTTCTTTGGCTATCTAGAAACTTTTCTGATGCAATATTTCAGCTCTCTCATGTATGATATCATGTCACCTGTAACTAGGAATAATTTGACTTCCTTAAATATTTGTGGATCTCCAGCACAACATTAAAGGGTGAGGATAAAGACCAGCCTGTCTTGTTCCTGATTTATTGAGATTCTTTCCAATTCTTCTCCACATGATAATGTTGCCTATTGGATTATTATATAAAGTCTTTATTATGTTGAAGCATGTTTCTTCCAGTCCTACTCTTGTTAGGTATTTATGTTGAAAGATTTTTGTCAAAAGCTTCTTCTGCTTCTTTAGAGTCACTCAAGTGATTCATGTCCTTTATTTCATTATATCATTTATTAATAATTGATTATAATATTATATCAATATATAACATTATACCATATTATTATGTAGCATTACTTTGCTAATATATAATATGTATTGATATAATATAATTACATTATGATTTAATTATTATGATGTTAAACCAAGCCTACACCACTAGGATAAAGCCACCTTGCTTGTTGTGATTATTTCTCCCCAGTTTTCTAAAGTTTCATCTCCAGCAAAGGCTATCATTGGTGTTTTTGATTTAAGCCATTCTGACAGGTGTAAGATGGTATCTCAAAGTTGTCTTGATTTGCATTTCCCTGATCACCAAGGAGTATGAGCATGACCTTAAGTGTTTTTTGGCCATTTGAATTTCTTCTGTTGATAATTCTCTGTTCAGTACAGTGCCCCATTTTTTAATTGGGTTAATTAGCATTTTAAAGTCTAGTTTCTTGAGTTCTTTATATATTTTGGAGATCAGACCTTTGTCAGTTG
>NW_026068355.1:116602-136974 GCF_014885135.2 Alexandromys fortis
CATGGCAATAGATATGGATCTATTTTCATTCTTCTACAGGTTGACAACCAGTTCTGCCAGCACTATTTGTTGAAGATGCTATCTCTTTCTTCCATTGAATACTTTTAGCTCCTTTATCAAAAATCAGGTGTTCATAGGTTTGTGGGATAAAATCTGGGTATTCTACTCTATTCCATTGATCGACTTCTCTATTTTTATGCCAATACCAAGCTGTTTTCAATACTGAAGCTCTGTAATAGAGTTTGAAGTCAGGGATGGTAATGCCCCCAGAAGTTCTTTTATTGTATAAGATTGTTTTGGCTATCCTGGGTTTTTTGTTTTTCCATATAAAGTTGATTAATTTCCTCTCAAGATCTGTGAATAATTTTGATGGAATTTTAATGGGGATTGCATTGAATCTATAAATTGCCCTTGGTGGAATTGCCATTTTTACTATGTTGATCCTCCCAATCCAAGATCAAGGGAGATCCTTCCATTTTCTGGTATCCTCCTCAATTTCTTTCTTCAAGACTTAAAGTTTAGTCTCTTTCTCATTAGTGTCTGAAAGTATCACTTGCCTAATATGTAGTTCTAACCTGCTGATGAAAATGGCTTAGATGTTTCTGACTGAAGATTTTTGTTTTTTTTTTATTAAAAATAGAAGTTTGATATATACTTCTCGCCAGATGAAGGTTCTATGGTGATATGCAAGATATTCATCAGTATGGCTATAGGATAGGGCCATTTCAGGTTCCCTCTCCTTAGCTGCCCAAGGAACTAACTGGGGACATCTCCCTGGACACTTGGGAGCCTCTCTAGCATCAAGTCTCTTGCCAACCCTAAAATGACTCCCTTAATTAAATATATACTTCCCTGCTCCCATATCCACCCTTCCTCCATCCCAGACCTCCCATTCCCCCAAGATCTCTCCATCCTCCACTTCTCACTTTTCTCTCCCCATCTCCCCTAACCCCCCCAACCCCACCCCCAAGTTCCCAATTTTTGCCTAGCAATCTTGTCTATTTCCAATATCCAGGAGAATAACTATATGTTTTTCTTTGGGTTAACCTTCTTATTTAGCTTCTCAAGGATCAAGAATTATAGGCACAATGTCCTTTATCTATGGCTAGAATCCACATATGAGTGAGTACATACCATATTCATCTTTTTGGGTCTGGGTTACCTCACCCAGGATAGTGTTTTATATTTCCATCCATTTGCATGCAAAGTTCAAGATATCATTGTTTTTTACCACTGAGTAGTACTCTAATGTGTATATATTCCACAATTTCTTTATCCATTTTTCCACTGAGGGGCATCTAGGTTGTTTCCAGGTCCTGGCTATTACAAATAATGCTGCTATGAACATAGTTGAACAAATGCTTTTGTAGTATGATAGGTCATCTCTTGGGTATACTCCCAAGAGTGGTATTGCTGGATCCTGGGTTAGGTTGGTCCCAAATTTCCTAATAAACCACCACAGTGATTTCCAAAGTGGTTGCACAAGTTTCCATTCCCACCAACAATGGATGAGTGCTCCCCTTACTCCACAACCTCTCCAGCAAAGGCTATCATTGGCGTTTTTGATTTTAGCCATTCTGACAGGTGGAAGATTTTATCTCAAAGTTGTTTTGATTTGCATCTCCCTGATCGCTAACGAGGTTGAGCATGACCTTAAGTGTCTTTTGACCATTTGAATTTCTTCTGTTGAGAATTCTCTGTTCAGTTCAGTACCACATTTTTAATTGGGTTATTAGAGTTTTAATGTCTAGTTTCTTGAGTTCTTTATATATTTTGGAGATTAGACCTTTGTCAATTGTGGTGTTGGTGAAGATCTTCTCCCAGTCAGTATGTTGATAAATATGGGTCTATTTTCATTCTTTTACAGGTTGACATCCAGTTATGCCAACACAATTTGTTATAGATGCTTTCTTTCTTCCATTGTATACTGTTAGCTCCTTTGTTAAAATCAGGTGTTTGTGAGTTAAAATCCAGGTCTTCTATTCAATTCCATTGGTCCACATCTCTGTTTTTGTGACAATACCAAGCTGTTTTCATTACTGTAGCTCTGTAATAGAGTTTAAACTCAGGGATGGTAATGCTCCAAAAGTACCTTTATTGTATAAGATTGTTTTGGCTATCCTGAGTTTTTTTTTTTTTTCATATAAAGTTGACTATTGTTCTTTGAAGGTCTGTGAAGAATTTTGTTGGGATTTTGATGGGAATTGCATTGAATCTATAGATTGCTTTGGGTAAAATTACCATTTTCACTATGTGGATCCTCCCAATCCAAGATCAAGGGAGATCCTTCCATTTTCTGGTAACCTCTTCAATTTCTTTCTTCAAAGAATTAAAGTTCTTGTCAAATAGATTTTTCACTTCCTTGGTTAGAGTTACTCCAAGATATTTTATGCTATTTGTGGCTATCATGAAAGGTGATGCTTCTCTAATTTCACGCTTTGCTTCTTTATCGTTTGTATATTGGAGGGCAACTGATTTTTTGGAGTTGATCTTGTATCCTGCCGTGGCATTAAAGGCGTTTATCAGCTGTAGACATTCTTTGGTAGAGTTTTGGGGGTCGCTTATGGACACTATCATATCATCTGCAAATAATGAGTTTGACTTCTTCCTTTCCAATTCGAATCCCCTTGATATTCTTATTGCTATTGCTAGAGCTTCAAGCACTACATTGAAGAGGTGAAGAGGTATGGCGAGAGTGGACAGCCTTGTCTTGTTCCTGATTTTAGTGGGATGCCTTTGAGTTTCTCTCCATTTTATTTAATGTTAGCTATCAGCTTGCTGTATATTGTGTTTATTATATTTAGGAATGAACCTTGTATCTCTAATCTCTCCAAGACCTTTATCATAAAAAGGGTGTTGAATTTTGTCAAATGCTTTTTCAGCATCTAATGAAATGATCATATGTTTTTTTTTCCTTCAGTTTATTTATATGATAGATTACATTGATAGATTTTCATGTGTTGATCCAGCCCTGCCTCTCTGCGATGAAGCCTATTTGATCATAATGTATAATTTTTTGGATGTGTTCTTGGATTCGGTTTTCCTGTATTTATTTGAGAATTTTTGCATTGAAGTTCATGAGTGAGATTGGTCTGTAATTCTCTTTCTTGGATAAGTCTTTGTGTGGTTTTGGTATCAGGGTGACTGTAGATTCATAAAAGGAGTTTGGCAATGATGTTTCTGTTTCTATTTTGTAAAACACATTAAGGAGTATAGGTATTAGCTCTTCTTGGATTTAAACCATCTGGTCCAGTGATTTTCTTGGTAGGGAGGTTTCTGATGACAGCTTCTAATTCTCACGAATTACAGGTTTATTTAAACTGTTCAACTGGTCATTGTTTAATTTTGGTATATGGTACTTATCTAAAAAAGTGTCAATTTCTTTCACATTTTCCAATTTTGTGGCATACAGGCTTTTTATAGTAAGTTCTAATGATTCTCTGAATTTCCTCTGTATCTGTGGTTATGTCCTCCTTTTCATTTCTGGTCTAGTTAATTTGCTTGTTCTCTATCTGCCGTTTGATTACTTTGGATAGGGATTTGTCAGTCTTGTTGATTTTCTCCAGGAACCAGCTCTTTGTTTCTTTGATTCATTGTATTGTTTTCTGTGTTTCTAATTTGTTGATTTCAGCCCTCAGTTTGATTATTTCCAATCTTCTATTCCTCCTGGTTGAGTCTGCTTCTTTTTTTTCTAGAGCTTTCAGCTGTGCTGTTAAGTCTCCAATGTATGCTTTCTCCATTTTCTTTATGTGGGCACTTACTGCTATGAATATTCCTCTTAGCATTGTCTTCATAGTGTCCCATAGGTTTAGGTATGACGTGTCTTTATTTTCATTGAATTCAAGGAAGACTTTCTTTTTTTCTTTCTTGACCCAGGTGTTTTTCAATAGTTGTCTGTTCAATTTCCATGAGTTTGTAGGCTTTCTTGGGTTAGAATTGTTGTTAAATTCTAACTTTATTCCATGGTGATCCAGTAGTACACAGGTGATTACTACAATTTCTTAGTATCTCTGGATATTTGCTTTGTTACCAATTATGTGATCAATTCTTGAGAAGGTTCCATGTGGTTCTGAGAAGAAGGTATATTCTTTTCTGTTTGGGTGGAATGTTTTATAGATGTCTGTTAAGTCCATCTGATTCATTACATCTGATAGTTCTCTTATTTCTCTGTTAAGATTCTGTCTCATTGACCTGTTCATTGATGAGAGTGGAGTGTTGAAATCTCCAATTAGAGTGTTAGGTTTGATGTATGCTTTGAGTTCTATTAATGTTTCTTTTACATATGTGGGTGCTTTTATATTAGGGGCATAGATATTCAGGATAGAGACTTCCTCCTGATGAATTGTTTCTGTTAGTATAAAGTTTCCATTTCCATCTCTTCTGATTGTTTTTATTTTCAAATCAATTTTCTTCAATGTTAATATAGCCATACCTCCTTGTTTTTTTTTTGTTTTTTTTTTTTTATGATTTGATTGGAAAACCTTTTCCCAACTCTTTACTCTGAGGTAGTGTCTGTCTTTGAGTGTGAGGTATGTTTCTTGTAGACACCAGAATGTTGTATCCTGATTTCATATCCATTCTCTTAACCTGTGCCTTTTTATAGGTGAATTGAGTCCATTAATATTAAGTGAGATTAATGACCAATGGTTGCTAACTCTGGTTATTTTTCTGGTGGTAGTTTGTGTATTTCCCTTCTTTGAGTTGTGCTGATGGAGGGTTGTCAGATGCTTGTGTTATTATGGCTGTTGTTGGCTTTCTTGGTTTGTGATATTCCTTCTAGTATTTTCTGTAAGGCTGGGTTTGTGGCAACATATTATTTAAATTTGTTTTTGTCCTGGAATATCTTGTTTTCTCCATCCATGGTGAATGCAAGCTTTGCTGGGTATAGTAGTCTGGGCTTGCATCCATGGTCTCTTAGTGTTTTCATCACATCTATCCAAGTCTTTCATGGTTTCAATTGAGAAGTCAAGTGTAGTTTTGACAGGTTTCCCTTTATATGTTACTTGACCTTTTTCCTTTTCACGTCTTAATATTTGTTCTTTATTCTGTATGTTTTGTGTCTTGATTATTATATGACAAGGGAAGGCTTTTTTTTATACAGTCTATTTGGTGTTCTGTATGCTTCTTGTACCTTCATAGGAATATTCTTTAGGTTGGGAAAGTTTTCTTCTATAATTTTGTTGAATATATTTTCTGGGCCTCTGAGCTGTAATTCTCCTTCTTCTACCCCAATTATTTTTAGGTTTGGTCTTTTCATGGTGTCCCAGATTTCCTGGATGTTTTGTGTTAAGAATTTGTCGGATTTGTTTTTTTTCTTTAATTAGTGAGTTTATTTCCTCTATAGTATCATCAGTGTTTGAGATTCTTTCTTGTATTCTGTTGGTAATACTTTTCTCTGTAGTTCCTGTTTGTTTACCCAGATTTTCCATACCCAGCCTTCTCTTGGTTTGTGTTTTCTTTATTACCTCCACTTCATTTTCTAGTCTTGAACTATTTGCTTTACCTGTTTGATTGCTTTTTCTTGTTTTTTTTTTGGGGGGGTGTCTTTGAGAGATTTATTCATTTTGTCTACCTTCTGGTTTGTCATCTCTATTTCTTTTTGGCAGTTTCCCCCTCCTGTTTAAGTTCCTGTATTATTTTCATAATGTTCCATTTAATGTCGATTTCTTCTATTTCTCTCGAGTAGAGTGTTCAATTCTTGTTGTTTCGTGATCCCTGGATTCTGGTGATGTCATGTTGCCTTTCAGTTTGTTGGAAGAATTATTGCATTTACGCCTGCCCATCTCTTCATTCAAATGGAGCCAGGAAAGTCTTGGTGTCTTGGTCCAGTCTTTGCTGTGACTGACTCTCTGGCTGGAGCTCCTCAGTGCAGGAGCAGGAACTGTTCCTGTCTGGATGGAACTCTTCAGCAAAAACACAGGGTCTCTTGGTAGTCTATGGACACTGCAGAAAAAAGGGCGATGGTGGGGGCATGGCAGTGTCCACTGGAACACAGAAGACCCCACAGCAGGAGCTGGAGGGTGTTGTTTTCTCTTCTGCAGGGGCTGTGTGTGGCTCTGCTCTCTTCTGGGACAGCCCATCCCGGGATAGCACATGCTCAGCCTGCTGGATGGAACTCCTCAGCACTGAAACAGGGATACCTGGTAGTCCAAGGACACCTCAGACAAAAGGGCGAACGTGGGGCAGCGCAGGGTCCAGTAGAACACAGAAGACACTACAGCAGGATCTGCGGGGGGTGCTCTCTTCCGGGACAGTCTGCCCCAGGAATAGCACACACTCTTCCCTCTGGATGGAACTCCTCAGCACTGAAACAGGGATACCTGGTAGTCCAAGGACACCACAGACAAAAGGGCAAATGTGGGTGCAGGGCAGGGTCGAGTGGAACACAGAAGACCCTACAGCTGGATCTTGGGGGGGGGGCTGTGCTCTTTTCTGGGACAGTCTGCCCTGGGATAGCACACACTCACCCCTCTGGATGAAACTCCTCAGCACTGAAACAGGGATACCCCTAAGAAACTTCTGCACCACTCTTTTGTTGTGTACTTGAGTCATTGGTGGAGGAGTTGTGCTGTGGTTATATCCATCGCTAGCTACTAAACAAGACCTGTCAAAGTAGCCTCGATAATACAATGGTGGCTCTTCTAATAGCTGGTAAACAACAACTCTCGATTGATTTTATATATCCTAATTGTACATAGGAATTTTTCACAGTGTGCTAAATGTTAATTTGTTAATCAGCACTTCTAGCAGAGGTATTTAGCATTCTATCAAGGTAACTTGACAGCATTTTCAGGTTGAACTGCATACATAAAGTGTTTCAAAAGGAAAGTTTAATTTAATTTTGTCAGCAAAAACGTAAAAAGGGAAATTGAAATTTTCTAGAGACAGTGAGTATTAGACAAGAAAAGTCAACTGACCAAGTTCTCTCCTTTTTCACAAGATATACAACTTTTTAAATCAACCCTCATCAATATAGGGCTTAAGTGGCATGCACATGTAGGGCACTCTTAAGTGTTGACAGAGGCTGTTCCTTTGTTCATGGCCACTCCAACCCCCAAATAATCACAGGGAAATTAACCAATCTCCATTAATCTCTGTATCACCACAAGGTCGTGGCCTGTTGGAAATTTTTCAGTGAGCTCCCATCAAGGCATCTGTCTCCTGTGATGGCTACCTGCCTTCTCTCCAACTCTGCATTCTCTCTCTCTCTCTCTCTCTCTCTCTCTCTCTCTCTCTCTCTCTCTCTCTTTCTCTCCATCTCTGTTTAGATTTCCCACCTTGCTTTACTCTGTTAGTCAAAATTAGCTTTATTCATTAACCAATAAAAGTAACACATATACAGAAGAACTTCTCAAACAACTCAGGAACCCTAAAATTTCATCCTGTTATGTCAATTCTCAGGAGCCATTCAGCTGGTTTTTCAGACATGTTATTTCCTTGCACTGAAGCATCTCAAATACTAAGATATTTGTAGCATAAGATAGTTTAGCATTTTACTGGTGTCCAGGGATCATCTTGTTATCATTTCCTCACCTCAAGAGAAACAAGTATATAATGCACATCCAGCACATTATAAAGAATATGGCAATGAAATTAGATCTACAGGCTTACCCTGAAAACACTTTGTTAAATGAGGTATCTCCCATGAAACTAAAATGATAAAAAAAAATTGAGACAAGATCTATATATGTAGCAGTTTTGCATGTATCTCTGAAACCACCCTGGTCAGCAGGATAATTATCCACAGGAGGAAAGAAGGCATTTTGAGACAAAATGACTAAATAATCTTTTTTAGTCTGGTACTAAGTCATTTATTCTAGCAATATTTTGGCACCACATAATTGGATGAAAACTGGATTGTGTTTATTAACTCAATGCCATCCACACAATAAATCACAAAGTAAGCTAAATAAAGATCCAATGTGAATACATCAAAACTCTTTACAAAACACAGGTGAAACCTTCCATAAAGATGGGTCCTATATATTGAGTACATGTGATACATTCCATAATGATGGGTGCTATAGAATGACTACATGCAACACCTTCCACTAAGTTAGGTTCTATAGACTGATGAGATAAAGAAGATCACTATAAAGGTTGCTGCAGGAATTCCTACCACCATCAGCCTTCAAGCTACCCACCCAGTTTGGCTTGGCCTCTTATACTATTATGCCTATGTAAATCATGTGTGCGACCTCGATTCTGGCTGCGGGATTTGGTTGCTGTTCGTCATTCCAGCAGAGAATTGTGATCTGTGAGTCTACCCCTAAATAAATAACCATCTATTATTTTCAAATCTGAGCTACTATGGGATTTCTTTTAAGCGTCCTTCTTCATCCGGTGCCCCATGTGGATTCGGACTCCACACCTAAGGGGTGGACAGCCTAAAGGCCTAACCAGTCCACAACCCAGAAAGTCTCCCAACCCTGCCTGCTTGGCTTACATTTACCTAAGCAATTCTTTCATTCATTAATTTATTTATTAAAACTTTCCACCTCCTCCCCCTCCCATTTCCCTCCCCCTCCACCGTCCCTCTCCCCCTCCCTCTCCAGTCCTAAGAGCAGTCAGGGTTTTCTGCACTCTAGGAAGTCCAAGGTCTCCCCCCTCCATCCAGGTCTAGGAAGGTGAGCACCCGAACAGACTAGTGTCCACAAGGTCAGTTCATGCAATAGAATCAAAACTCAGTGCCATTGTCTTTGGCTTCTCAGTCAGCCCTCATTGTCAACCATATTCAGAGAGTCAAGTTTGATCACATGCTCCATTAGTCCCAGTCCAGCTGGCCTTGGTAAGCTCCCATTAGATCAGCCACCATCTCAGTGGGTGGACGCACCCCTCACAGCCCTGACTTTTTGGTCATGTTCTCCATCCTGCTCCTCATTTGGACCTTGGGAGCTCAGTCCAGGGCTCCAATGTGGGTCTATGTCTCTATCTCCATCCATCACCGGATGAAGGTTCTATGGTGATATGCAAGATATTCATCAGTGTGGCTATAGGATAAGGCCAGTACAGGCACCCTCTCCTCTGCTGCCTATGGAACTAGTTGGGGAAATCCCCTTGGCCACCTGGGAACCTCTCTAGAGCCAAGACTCTAGCTAACCCTAAAATGGCTCCCTTGTTAGAATAACTTCTTTCCTGCTCCCATATCCACCCTTCCTCCATCTCAATTATTCCCTTCCCCCAAGTTATCTCCAATCCTCCCCTTCTCCCTTCTCTCTCCCCATCTCCTCTTCTCCCCAATTCACCCCCACTCCCCTGCTCCCAACTTTTGCCTGACGATCTTTTCAACTTTCAATATCCAGGAGGATAAATATATGTTTTTCTTTGGGTTCACCTTCTTATTTAGCTTCTCTAGGATCACGGACTATAGGCGCAATGTCCTTTGTTTATGGCTAGAATCTGATTATGAGAGGAACATACCATATTCCTCTTTTTAGGTATGGGTTACCTAACTCAGGATAGTGTTTTCTGTTTCCATCCATTTGCATGCAAAGTTCAAGATATCATTGTTTTTTATGGCTGAGTAGAACTCTAAAGTATATATGTGCCACACCTTCTTTACCCATTCTTCTATTGAGGGGCACCTAGGTTGTTTCCAGGTTCTGCCCATTAGGAATAGTACTGCTATGAACATAGTTGAACAAATGCTTTCTGTAATGCAAAGGACACTGTCACTGAAACAAAAAGGCAACCTACTGAAAGGGAGAATATCTTCACCAACCCCACATCAGACAAAGGTTTGGTCTGAAAATATATAAAGAACTCCAGAAACTAGACATTAAAACTCTAATTAACCCAATTAAAAAGTGGGGTACTGAACTGAACAGAGAATTCTCAACAGAAGAAGTTCAAATGGCCAAAAGACATTTATGGTCATGTTCAACCTCCTTAGTGATCAGGGAAATGCAAATCAAAAGAACTTTGAGATACCATCCTATACCAGTCAGAATGGCTAAAATCAAGAAGACCAATGATAGCCTACACTGGAGAGGTTGTGGAATAAGGGGAACACTCATCCATTGTTGGTGGGAATGCAAACTTGTGTAACCACTTTGGAAATCAGTGTGGAGGTTTCTCAGAAAACTGGGAGTCAACCTACATCAAGAATCAGCAATTCCACTCTTGGGAATATACCTAAGAGATTCTCAATCATACTACCTAAGCAGTTTTTTTTTTAAAAAAAAAAATCACAGCAGAGCTAACTGTGTGCAGCACCTTGAAAATTTCCAAAGGTCGTGAATATCCTCCTTCCCTACTACTGCATTCCTTGCTTCATGGTGTCTCTTGTGCAGCTTCTGGTTTATGCTCCCTGCCTGTGAGTTCTGGGCTTCTTGCTTATAATTTGTCAAGCAAATTATATTTCTCACTATTTAACCAGTACCAAAGCAGGAAACTAAAATGGCTCAGGACAATTCCTGTTGCTACTTGTTGCATCGCCGCTAGTTGCCACTCTGCAACCAGATATCTGCTGGTTAATAAAAATTATTACAATACCTAAAACAAATTACCAGATCTCATAACAGGTAATTAATAAATCAATATGGCAAACTATATTAACATTAAAATTTTTAGTAACTTTTTTGCTAGTACTATGAATTGTATTTTGCAAAGCTTATATGGTTATGATGATATTAGGACTCAGTGTTTTTTTCATATTATACCCTTGAGAAAATGGTTTGATAACAGAGCCAAGAATTATGCACTTTTAGAAATGATACAGTCTTTATAGACTAATAATAAACAGTTTGTTAGCAGTATTAATGCCATCAAAAATCAAAAGTTGCCTGAAAAAATTAATACACTTGAAAAGTGTAACCATAATTTCACAGACAAATTGAATCCATGTCTAAGGGTTCTGAGAAATTACTTGAAAGAATTCATATAGCTGAATTTGACATTTAAAATTTGTTTAAAAGTTATGATAGGTTATCAGATAGAGTATCTCCTCAGGATGTCATTCTGCACATTCCAAATAAGAGCATGTTATCTTTAATATTCAAAGAAGAGGTGTTATCTTTAAAAAAAACCTTCAGACCTTGGAATCACATGTATAAAATGAGGACCAAACACTAAGGGCATCTGTGAAATCACTAGCAATATACACAGGCCAATGGTGTTAGACAATTCTTTATTCTGTCAATTATATTTTAAATAAATGTTGATTGGTCAGTAGCCAGACAGAAAGTATAGGTGGGACAACCAGAAAGGAAGTAGAGGTGGGGCAATGGGAACATGAGAATTCTGGGAAGGAAGAAGCCCATTCCTCCCCAGTCCTGTCCAGACACTGAAGAAGCAGGATGTGATCTGCCCTGCTGAAAAGGTACTGAGCCATGTGTCTAACATAGATAAAAATAATTGGCTAATATAAGTTATAAGAGTTAACAATAAGCCTGAGTTGAGGGGACAATTAGTTTCTAACTTATGTAGATCTCTGAGTGATTTTCTTTGGAGCTAAATGGCTGTGGAACCTGCTGGACAGAAATCAGACGAGACAGAAAACTCAGTCTACAGGCCAGGAGACTAAGGCTGTGCAAAAGATAATAGTAAAAAGATTTGAAATGATTGAGGAAATATTTAGAGCTGATGAACAGGGAAAGAAGGCACAAGGACAGGATTTATCATCACCAGCAGCTGTCAGAGATGACTTACCCAGGGTTTTAGCTTCTTACCCTGTAATCTACTCTGATGAAGCATCAGGATCTACAGGCCCAAAAGGAACCAAAGAAGGTAAATGGATACCTATAGGAATGAATGATCCAAATAAATTAAGCAAGCTCTTGTAACTTATGGCTTGCATTCCACATTTGTTTAAGAGATGATAAAGACATGGGCTTTTAGCATTAAGGTGACATCACATAACTGGCTTCAGTTAGTTTCGGCAGTCCTGGATAATGAGCTCCATTTATGTTTGAATGTTATTTCAGGGAAGAGGCCAAAATTTTAGAAGAACATGGAAAAGCAAAAGGACTTGAGACTTCCCAAGATCAAATTCTTGGTGAGGGCACTTATGTTGAGTTACAGGTTCAAGCTCTTTACAAAGAACAAATCTTGTTCCTATGCCACAAAGCAGCCTTAAATGCTTATGACAGGATTCAAGAACTAGGAAAATGAAGTGAATCATATACTATGGTTAAACAAGGCCAGAGAGAACCCTTTAAGGACTTTTTACACAGATTAACTGAGGCTATTCAAATAGGAGGAGCAGACCCAGATGCTAGATGAGTACTTATTAAATCTCTGACTTTTGAAAATGCCAACTTAGAATACAAAAAAAAATACTTAGACCTTTATAGGTTAGATTAGCACCTATGGATGAATGGATCTTGTATACAATGAACATTGAGACATTTGAATATTATACTGAATCTTGTGTAGGAGAAGCAATTTTGAAAGGAATTAAGGACACATAAAAATGCCCAATGATTTAATTGTGGTAGAATAGGACATCTGAGAAGAGATTGTACACAAGGAATTCCTAGGATTGATATTTCCTCAAAGAATGATAAGAATGGGAGGACTCATTGTTCAGGTATATGTAGAAGGTATGTCAAAGGCCAACTTTGAACCAATGAAAGCAGATAAACAAAGGACAGACAAAGCAACCTGATAGCATTGGGAAATTCCTTGAGAAGATTATCACAGGTTCCCAAGCCAAAAGTAGTCCAGTCATTCCCAGTCACTATGGAGAACATGTTTCACCAGGAAAATTAAACCCAGAGCCTTCTGTAAAAAAAAAAAATCATACTATTCTGGATGATGGAATAAGCATGGAGGATAAATCAAAAAGTCTGCTAGGAAATAGAAAATGTATATTCTTCAGACTTCTATAAATGATCAAAGATCAAAGCTAAGCATGTGTATAAATTCTAATGTAATTGTCGGTTTGATAGATACATGTGTGGATATGAGTATCATTACTCCAGAAATATGGCATCAAAATTGGCCTCTTCAAGAGGCAGATGTTCAATTACTAGAAATTGGAACCATATCTCAACTTAAACCAAGCACAAGAAGGGTTGCCTGCATAGGACCAGAAGATCAGAGAGAGGAGATGAGGCCATATGTGGCTAATATTGCAGTAAATTTATGGGTTGTGACCTGTTACAGCAATGGAATACTGAGATTCATATTCTTGCCATCCCAGGAACTCATATTTCTGGGAAGAATATTTTAAGGTACTATATACAAAGGTTACCAACCATTCAGGCTGTACAAAAACACAACACTACTAGCAAACCTTTAGAGGTACGAACAGCCTTACCTTTAAAATGGTTAACTGAGAAAACAATAAGAGTTAAACAATGGGCTTTAACTGAATAAAATCTGCAGGTTTTAGAAAAACCTGGTACAAGAACAATTAAATGCTTACCATATTGAAGAATCAACCAGCCCTTGGAATTCTTCTGTATTTGTTGTTAAAAAGAAATCCAGTAAATGGAGAATGGTGACAGATCTAACAGCTGCCCGTAAGGAAATTCAATCTATAAGCCCTCTACAATTCTTCTACCATCTCTATTAACAAAAGGATGGCCTCTTATAGTTATTGATTTCAAAGACTGTTTCTTCAGTATACATTTACAAGAAAAGAATAGAGAAAATTTGCCTTTATAGTGTCTACTTATAATAATTATCAGCCTACTAGGTGATATCAATGGACCATTCTCACAAGGGGAATTCTCAGTAGCCCTACTCTGTATCCATATTTTGTCAATCAGCCATTGGAAGCAAAATGTAAGCAAATTCCTAAGCCTATAATTTACCATTATATGAATGACATTTTGTTAACTAAATCAAATGTAGATACTTTAGAAAGAATGAATGAAGTAAAGAATGTTTTGCATAAATGGGATGACAAAATACAGAGAGGAGATTCTATCAAGTACCTAGATTATAAAATAGGTTTACAGAAAATTAGAACACAAAAGGCACAAATTAAGAGAGAGCAGGTGTGGACTCTTAATGACTTTCAAAGATTGTTAGGAGACATTTCCAGGCTACAACCAGCTGTTGGGATAGCACCTGATCTAATAATTCATTTAAACAAAATCTGAGATGGTGATAAAGACTTGACTAGTCCCAGAGAATTAATAGCTGAAGGAGAAAAGGAATTGGCAACAGTTGGGGAGAAATTACAGGACACACATATGGATAGGATGAATCCAAATCTTAATTGTATTCTAGTCATATAGCCTTTTAGAATATCTCCTATACAAATTTTTAATGTAGAGGCACAATATTATCTTTGAATGGACATTTTTCCACATAATAGAAGTAAAAAATCAAAAACTTATGTGGAAAAAGTCTCTGGATTAATTATAAAAGCTAAGTTGAAACTGTCAATTAGCAGGTATAGACCCAGCAGAGATAATAGTGCCTTTTACTACTGATGAAATAAAAAAAAAATGTTGTGGGAAAACATTGAACCTTGGCAATGAATTTGTGCTAATGTTTTAGGAGAGATTAATAGCAATTATATTAAAAGTGATAGAATTAACCTTACAAAGAGACTTGGATCCTTTGGGTATGTTACAAGCAGTGGTACAGTTACTTCATATGCTACATTTACTGTCAGCTTTTTGAAAATTATCCACACTATTTTGCAGAGTTGTATAATTTAGCAAACATACCAAGAGTGAATGAGTGTTGCATTTTCTCTTTACCCCTTCTGACATTTCCTGTTTGTTGTGTTATTTATCTTTGCCCTTCTGTCAGGGGTAATAAGAAATCTAAGCAGTGCTTTGATGTGCATTTCCCAAATAACTACTGCAGACAGACATTTTCAAGAGACTTTTTGAGCAATTTCCGTCTTTCTCTCTCATTTAAAAAATACATCAGGTACAACCTCTTGAATGGAGAACCTAGGTTCTGCCTCTTTTATTTGAGTTCTTTATATATTCTGGATACTAATCCTGTAAGCTGTGGAGTTGGCAAAAATTCCTTCTAAAATTGTGCGCTTCCCCTTCATTTTTCTTTGTTTATTTATTTGTTAAACTTTGCATTCTATTTATTTTATAAAGTCCTACTTCTAAACATTTAAACTTAATTCACATCTTATATGTTTTCCTGCACTGAGCCTGAACTAGACATTGTCCATTCATTGGGAATTCTGAAAGAAGAGCTCACTTATGTGGTTTTACATTTCTATTCTGAACTATAGGAAATTCAAAGATTTTTCTGTGTAGAGAGACAATACCTTCATTATTTTTCTTAACTGTACAGGGCCCTGGAGTTCCACTGTTTTCCAAAGTTATTTATAGTCACACTGATAGAATGAATTTACAAAGTCAGAGAAGAAATTTTTTTTGAAAAAATGAAATAAAACACGGATCTGTTAAAGAAACTTCTTGGTTGGGAAATCTTTGATAATATTAGCATAAATATCTGAGAAGTGTGAGGTAATTGAAGTAAGAGAAAACAGAGTAAGAATTCTGTGTTTGTGTATGTGTGTGTGTATGTGTGTTTGTGTGTTTGAACCATTCAAAGAACAATTTTATTTAATCAATACATGATAATGGGGATACATATGGCAAACCACCTATTTTATCAAATAAGAAAATAATTGTAGAGTTCTGAATAAAGCATGAAACATTCAGATATTCTATGCTTTTCAGGGAAATGGCACATGACTCACACAGAGTCCATGACCTACTACTACACTGCCCAAAGAACTTAGCCTAAGGTTTGTGAAACTCTTAATATTCGTGTGTCTCAAAGACTTACGAAATAATTAGTGGAAGAGTGATTAATTTCAATATTTGATCATGTAGCCTAACATTCTGGATTTTGTCTCTGATGTTCATGGGAAGACTGATTTCCATCTACCAGTGAGCAATAATGAAGGTTTCAAATGTCAAGTTGCCATTAGATTGATAATTGATGGACATATTTTTATTGTTGTTGACCTTTCAAAGTAAAAGGAACAATCAGTCACTACTTTTTGTCAACAACTGTGCAGATATGTTTCTTGACTTGATATTCAGGTTTAGTGCTGTCATAAAAGGATAGTTTTAATGCATTAACTCATTGACTCAAGAAAAGTGTTCTTCACTCCACTGTTCAAATTCGTAAATTCTATTGTGGCCATTCACACTAAATCTTCTCCACATTTCTTCCTAAATATTCAGATCTATGACATGCCTGCACATAACTCTACCCCACCCTGAAATAGATTTCTTATAGAACTTCAAACACCAGGAAAGAAAAAAAAAAGCCTACAACAACAGCGAAAAAAAAAAACCTCAGCCCTTATTGCAAAGAATAAGATTTTATTAAGCTCAAACTTAGAAAAATCCCTCTGCATAGGATATCCCCAGACAACATCCATTTTTAGCTTTCCATTAAAGCAGAGTAGTGTTACTATTCACAAAATCATTTCTACATTTTGGACATTGTTACATTAAGAAGGAGATAATAATTCTCTTTTAGAAAAATAAGATTTAAACAATGATAAGTTGAATCAAGCATGCCAACTCAAGAAAATAAATAAACTTTCATTTCACTAGAGTGACAAATCTACTCCGTCAGTGCCTTTGACTTTGGCTTCCTCCACAGTCCAGGACAAATTATCTCATTAATTTAGATTGAAGAACAGGTTTCCTTTATGATTTCCTTCCTGCTTTTCATGCTCATTCTTACTCCTCTGAATGACTTCATGGACATTCCCTCTATCCTTGCTGCAGTGAAAGCAAATTGCACAAACTAAACGTAGTTGAACATATGATTTTGTCATATGATAGGGCATCTCTTGTGTATATTGCCAAGAGTGGTATTACTGGATCTTGGGGTAGGTTGATCCCGAATTTCGTGAGAAACTTCCACATTGATTTCTAAAGTTTGCATTGCCACCAGAAGTGGATGAGTGTGGCCCTTACTCCACAACCTCTCCAGCAAAGGCTATCATTGGTGTTTTTGATTTTAGCCATTCTGACAGGTGGAAGATGGTATCTCAAAGTTGTTTTAATTTGCATTTCCCTGATCACCAAGGAGGATGAGCATGACCTTATGTCTTTTGGCCATTTGAATTTCTTCTGTTGAGAATTCTCTGTTCAGTACAGTGCCCCATTTTTTAATTGGATTAATTAGCTTATTATAGTCTAGTTTCTTGAGTTCTTTATATAATTTGGAGATCAGACCTTTGTCTGTTGCGGGGGTGGTGAAGATCTTCTCCCAGTCAGTGGGTTGCCTTTTTGTCTTAGTGAGAGTGTCCTTTGCTTTACAGAAGCTTCTCAGTTTCAGGAAGTCTCATTCATTCAATGTTGTCCTTAATGTCCGTGCTGCTGAGGATATACGTAGGAAGTAATCTCCTGTGTTCATATGTTGTAGAGTACTTCCCAATTTCACCTCTATCAGGTTCACTGTGTTCATCCTGATATTGAGGTCTTTAATCCATTTGGACCTGAGTTTTGTGCATGGCGATAGATATGGATCTATTTTCATTCTTCTACAGGTTGACAACCAGTTCTGCCAGCACCATTTGTTGAAGATGATTCCTCTCTTCCATTGAATACTTTTAGCTCCTTTATCAAAAATGAGGTGTTCATATCTTTGTGGGTTAAAATCTGCATCTTCTACTCTATTCCATTGATTAACTTATCTGTTCAAGCCAATACCAATCTGTTTTCAATACTGAAGCTCTGTAATAGAGTTTGAAGTCAGGGATGGAAATGCCTCCAGAAGATCATTTATTGTGTAAGATTGTTTTGGCTATCCTGGGTCTTCTGTTTTTCCATATAAATTTGAATAATGTCCTCTCAACATCTGTGAAGAATTTCGATAGGATTTTAATGGGGATTGTATTGAATCTATAAATTGCCCTTGGTAGAATTGCCATTTTTACTATATTGATCCTCCCAATCCAAAAGCAAGGGAGATCCTTCCATTTTCTAGTATCCTGGACACCTGAAAACTCTAGAACAAAAAGAAGCAAACTATCCCAAGACGACTAGTTGGCAGGAAATAATCAAATTGAGAGCTGAAATCACAAAATAGAAACAAAGGAAACAATACAAATAATCAATGAGACAAAGTGTTGATTCTAACAGAAAATCAACAAAATAGATAAAACTATAATCCAAATTATCCAAAAGGTATAGAGAGAATATCTAAATTCATAATCAGAAAGGAAAATGGGGACATAATATCAGACATGGAAGAAATCCAGAGAATCATAAGGTCATATTTTGAAAATATGTACTGCCCCAAAATGGAAAACAAAAAGGTAATGGACAAATTTCTGGATAAATATCACTTACAAAAATCAAATCAAGACCAGACAAGCAAATTAAATAGACCTATAATTGCTAAAGAAATAGAAACAGTCATCAAAGGTCTCCCAACCAAAAACAGCACAGGGTCAGATGTTTTCAGTGCAGATATCAACAAGTTTGCCAAAAAAAAAAAAGCCTAATACCAACACTCTCAAACTGTTCCACACAATGAAAACAGAAGTAACATTGCCACACTCTTTTATAAGGCTATGATTACTCTGATACCCAAAATGACACCAGGACATTACTAAGAAAGAAAATTACAGACCAGTCACACTCATGAACATTGATGCAAAAATACTCAATAAAATACTGGCAAAACAAGACAAAGAACGCATCAGAAAAATTATTCACCCATGACCAAGTAGGCTTCATCCCAGAAAAGCAGGGATGGTTCAACATATGAAAATCTGTCAATGTAATCCAACATGTAAACAAACTGAATAAAAACCACATGATAATCACATTAGATGCTGAAAAAGCCTTCCACAAAATTCAACATCCCTTCATGAAAAAGGTCTTGGAGAGAACAAGGATACAAGGGATATACCAAAACATAATAAATAAATAAATAATATACATCAATCCAACAGCCAACACAAACTAAATAGAGGGAAACTCAAAATGATACCATTGAGATCAGAATCAAGGCAATGTTGTCTTCTCTCTTAATATCTATCTCAATATAGTAATTGAGGTTCTAACTAGAACAATAAGACAACAAAAGATCAAGAGGATACAAATCAGAAAAGCAGTAGTCAAACTCTCACTATTTACTAATGATAGGATAGTCTACATAAGGGACTCAAGAATTCTACCAAGAACATTCTACAACTCATAAACACCTTCAGCAATGTAGCAGGATACAAGGTTAAGTTTAAAAAATCAGCAGTCCTAATTTACACCGAAGATAAATGGACTGAGAAAAAAATCAGAAAATGTCACCATTCACAATAGCATAAAATATCTTGGAGCAACTATAACCAAACAAGTGGAAGGCCTGCATGACAAAAACTTTAAATCTCTGAAGTAGGAAATTGAAGAAGACACCAGAAAATGAAAATATCTTTCATGTTTATGTGAAGATAGAATTAATATAGTAAAAGTGGCAATCTTACCACATATTCAATGCAATTTCGATCAAAATCCCAGCAAAAAGACAGAACTGAATTCTTGGAGGAAGAAGGAAGAGTCAGAGGAACGCCATGGAGCCACCAGAGACAGAAGCTTGGAATTTTACCTAGTAAGCCTCTGCTAAGTGGTGATACACAGGTTACTAGAAGTGGTTTAAGTTAATGTAAGAGTTAGCCAATAAGAAGCTAGAGCTAATGCACCAAGCAGTGCTTTAAACAACATAGTTTCAGTGTGATTAATTCGGGTGTAAGCGACTTGGGACCTGCTCCTACAGCCATGCACAAAACTCAAGCCCAAAGGGATCAAAGACTTCATCATAAAACTATCCATACTGAAACCCATAGAGGTGAATGTGGGAAGTACACTTGAATACATTGACACAGGAGACTGCTTCCTAAATGTAACCCCAGCAGCACAGACACTAAGAGAAAAAATAATAATAATAAATGGGACCTCCAGAATCTGAGAAACTTCTTTAAAGCAAAGGACACGGTCAACAAGACAAAACGGCAGCCTACAAAATGGGAAAAGATTGTCACAAACTCCACATAGGACAGAGGGCTGGCCTCAAATATACACAAAGAACTCAATAAATTGGACATCAAAAGAACGAATAATCCCATTTAAAAATGGAATACAGACCTAAAAAGAGAACTTTCAACAGAGGAATTTAAAATGGCTGAGAAAAACTTATGAAGTGCTCAACATAATTAGTCATCAGAGAAATGCAAATTAAAATAAAAAAAACACTAATGACAACTTATGCTGGAGAGGATGTTGGGTAATGGGAACATTCCTCCATTGTTGGAATGAATTTAAACTGCTACAGCCTCTTTTGATATCAGTATGGTTATTTCTCAGAAAATTAGGAAACAAATTACCTCAAGACTCAACAATAGCATTTTTGGGTATATACCCAAAGAATGGTTAACCCAACAACAAAGATATGTGCTCAGCTATGTTCATAGCGCA
>NW_026068356.1:0-3226 GCF_014885135.2 Alexandromys fortis
ATGGACATACATTGGATTTTTTTGGGTGGGGAGCGTGTTTCAAAACAGGGTTTCTCTGTGGCTTTGGAGCCTGTCCTGGAACTAGTTCTTGTACACTAGGCTGGCCTCGAACTTACATAGAACTGCCTGCCTCTGCCTCCTGAATGCTGGAATTAAAAATGTGTGCCACCACCACCCGGATCACACATCTGATTTTTCACAATCCTCTGTGAATAGTATGGAGACACAGGAGGACTATGATGGGTTATGATGAAGTCTTCACTGATGTTGATCCAAAGTACTGGTTGAGTTGAACTTCTGCAACTATGTGAGAACCCACTTTGTTGGACCAAATGTGTGAAGTTTCTCTTTGAAGTGGGTGCAGAGAAGGTTGTGAAGAATTGAATCACCTTGGTTTAATAGGAAGCGATTCACACACATTTGTCTAGGGTGTCATTTCAGAAATTTTCAGAAAACCCTGTTGCCTCCCATGTGAAATTAGAGAATGAAGAAGAAAGGATTCTGCTGCTTCATGCATCTGGGGTATCTCAAGAAAGCTGCTAAGAGATCTGTGTGGGTGGCAGCTCAAGAAACATAGATTCAGGTCCCCATCCCTGGAGCAATATTGATGATCCAGTAACCAATAGCCTTTTAGCAACAGAGGTGGTAGAAAATGAGATGACAGATCTGGGCAATTATGAGCCAAGTTGTGTTTATTGTGTGTAAGTAACATGTGGTAGCATTTGGAACATATAAATAGGGAGGTTTGCATTTTAGGTTAAACAGTGAATGTGGAGATTGTGTGCCTTTTACACCATAATAAATGATGACAATCTCAGCCCCAATTATGCTGATTTGGAGGTTGAAGTATGACTTCCATGGGACTTCATTAACAGTTGTATCCATGGAAGAGGGTGCTGTGCCCCATGAGCACAAGTTCATCAACATAAGACTTCCTAGCTCCATACTTGGGAGCAAATTAATCTGTATTGTTTTCAGCCAGTAGGTTTGTAGTTAGTTCACTTTTAATCCCAGTACAAGAAATCAAATGCACCAGGGATGAAATTTTGACTTGTGTGAAAATCAGTAACCAAGGACAGTCAGACTTTTCCTATTATACAAAAAAGGAAAGGGATTTTTGTCCTTTCAGTCAGAAAAAAAGTCCATTTATTTTCCTTACATACTCTGAAAACACATGTTTAACCACAGGAGTATTTGGATTTATAAGACTCCAGTCTCCATGTGTCCAAGCTGAATGAGCAGCAGTAGATGATATAAAAGCACAATCTGAGCTCATTATAGCTGTCACAAAGCAAAATACAAAGTTTATCAAAGATAAAGAGCACAGGCCAACTAGTTAGACATTGATAGGGGCAGGTACTCATTTCTCATATTCTTGACCTTGAGATTGGGAATTTTCTTAATCCGTATACTGCTTGCATCTCCATATGTTGGTTTATTAGTAGTATATATAGTATATCTGAATATGCTCATCAAAAACAATTTACAAATTTTACATGGAATGTAAATGAATAAAATTAATGAAATATGCAAAATAAAAGGAAAAAAGCATGTCATTTAAATGAATGTTAAATTTTCAATATTATTCTTGGCTTAATGTTTAAACCTCAACATCAGATAACCACTTAGCTTTGGACATCAAATGCCATGGGCTGCCTTGTAACCACTTGATCATTAACACACATTTTGAAAGATTGTCTCCATGCATAGATTAGACTGGACTAGAATTTATACTCCAGGTTGGCTTCAAATGCATAATCCTCCTGCTTTTTCTCTCTGGTTCTGTGATTGTATAATGTACATGTGATTTTTGACTTCTTTCCATGACATTTTGTTCATTAATTTTTCTATTTCTGGTTCCTGTTACATAATACTGGTTTATAATTTACTCTTTACATATACGTCCAGAGTCCACAAATTTGAAGACCAGGTATGTTCTGTGATTTCTGTTATTGCTATTGATTATCATTCATACTCAAACATTTTTTTTCTTAGGATGGCAATAATCTCTGATGTTGTGGTCTCTGTAATATTATCACTTGAAATAGGATTGATGCGCCCCCTAATGAAGAGGTTTTTACTTGTTCACTATGTCAATAGGACAGTTTACCACCAGTTACAGTACTGCTAATTTCTAGATTATTCTAGAATATGCATTTTGGGAATAAACACTTTTGACAGTGTTGGTTTACGTTTAGAAATACTTGTAGAATCCCAATTTGTTTTGTTCCCCTCAAATTTCCCCAAATTTAGAATTCTTTTTTAGATCGCTTTAAGTTGTGCTGAGGATAAATTTTTATTTTCTGCTGGGTTTGCCTTTGCTTTGAGATTAAAGATTCTCTCATCTCAATTTTCAGTTAATGTTCCCCAGAATTTCCACAGAGTGACTTCTGGGTTGCTCTTTGTATTTATGTCCTTTGTTTAGTCAAGAAACTAGAGTCCAGTGTTTATTTTCCTTAGTATAAGAGTAGATTTAATGTACCCCATTTTCTTTATCCATTCTTCATTTCAGGGGCATATAGGTTGTTTCCATTTTCTGTCTATTGCAAAAAAATGGTGCTATGAACATACTTGAGTAAATGTCCCTATGGTGTGAGTGTGCTTCCTTTGGATATATTCCCAAACATGGTATTGCAGGGGCTGGAGGTCCTAATTTTCTAAAAAAACTGCAATTCTTATTTACACAATAGCTGTACATGTTTGCACTCCCATCATCAATGGAGGAGTGCTCCCCTTATACCAAATCCTCTTTAGCATAAGCTGGCATCAGTGTTCGTGAACTTAGCCATTTTGATTGGTATAAAATGGCATCTCAGAGTCATTTTGATTTGTGTTTCCCTGATGACTAAAGACACTGAGCATTTCCTTAAGGGTCTTAGGCTTATTTGAGATTCTTCTGTTGAGAATTGTCTTCTTAGATGAATACTCAATTTTTTCATGGATTTTTTGATAGTTTGATGTTTAGTTTCTCAAATTCTTTTTTTTGTTAAATAAAATAGAGTTTGTTTATTAAGAATGGAAAAATATGACAGAGAATAGGAACAGTCTAGTGATCTGGAGAAAAGCATCCACTCAGAAAGGACTGGGCCACCAGGCTCATGACAATTTTTATGACTCCACACCTTCCCATTTCTACATCACAGGCACGTCTTAGTCACTCTCTGTTTGTTACCCCTAACAACAGGTTTACAATCTTTCTTGGCCATCTGTTTTTTTTTCCTGTCTT
>NW_026068356.1:9477-11700 GCF_014885135.2 Alexandromys fortis
TTGTTTTAATTGCTTTCTCCTCATTTGCTGCATTCTGCACCATTTGTTATATATTTTCAGGGCCTCTGGTGATGCCAGAAACTCTAAACAAATAGATGACACTTTTGGGACAGCTTTTCAAAAATAAGGATCCACTGCACAGCCATATATAATCGCTAACAAAGGTCTCCAAAAGATAAACATCAACTAAGGCTCATTACCAAGAAGACAGAACTGCAGGAGATACTATAAAATTACTATACACATAGAAAAAAAGAGAAAGTGATTCAATAATAAAAGCACAGGAATAGTGTTACTGTCATGGGTGGAATAGATGAACAATGATAATCAGGAAAGGAGTCTAGTGTGCCTAACACTATAAGTCAGAAAACTCCAATGCAGTTGAGGAGTAGGGAAAAGGAAATCAAACAAGTAAACAAACAAAAAAATTCACCAAGAAACACAAACAGAATTATAGAAATTGATACAACATTTCTTAATAACCTTATTTTAGGACAATTCAGGAATGAAACGTAATATTATTGCCCTAGATTTAAAAACCATATTCAACTGTTTTGTCCATGAAACACATCTAACTGATAATGACACACTTGTGCTGAGAGTCAAGTAATGAAGTAGATCTACCTAGACAAGGGGACACAAACACAATTCTGTTGCTATCTAGAACAGTATAATACATACAAAGCTTAATCAAAAAGATAAAGGAAGCAATACAAAAAATGATTTACCAAATGTGTACTCAAATTTGGGGACTCAAATTTTATGAAACAAAATAGGATACAATAGACATAGGAGGTTAGATATGCTCTGATACAACAGAAGATGGTATTTTCTGTATTCCACTCTTATATTTGGATTCAAACTGAAAACTATCAGAGAAATTGTAGAATTGAACAGCATGATAAAAATGGATGAAACAAGACATTGAAATGATATCTCATCTATTATGTACATATGTATACATGATTAGAATAAGAACTATTCCTGACAATTATTGCAGATAAAATCTCAGACCAAATTGAGAGAAGTGTTCACTACAAAACCACATAAATTTTAATTTATGGGTGAAAGTTGGCCTCCTCACATCCATTATATCTAGCTACAAGTCAACACAAAATGTTTAAAAAGTAGAAATTCTATCATCCTCTTCATCAGTTCAGAAGATTCATCTAAACACATACTAAAAATCTATGAAGGGATTATGGGTAGAAGTGTCATTCCTGAGTATAACAACAAATATATAGCACAGTCAGTGGCATCTGCTTCCACGTTTGCAGCTTCTGCTGGAACACTTGACTTCCATAACTGATACTAAGAAACACAAAGTCAAGTGCTCATCTTCTTTCAATACTGAAGCTTGTCTTCATAGAAACAGATGTTTTTAGTTGCACAAAAACTAAATTTTTGCCCCACTGTCTTCATTGAAACCATTTAAAAATTCCACAAACAGAACAAAGACAGCAGATGAATCACATGGTTCTATGAATGATGTGGGGACACAGGAAAACCACCACACAGAATGATGAGGGGAACTGTGATGGGTTCTTAGAGGAAGTGTTTACTAAGGTGGAAAAAAGTATTGGGACATTGAGGTGTAACGGCGTAAGCGAATGCAGACAGATTGTCAAAATATAGACAGCTTTAATGGAGGAATAGACTTACAGAACCACCGTTCCTGTGGAGACCAGGAAAGCAGAAGCGAGCGCTGGGAGCACACTCGCCAAATTTATAGGCAAACTTTAGCCTGAGGCGAACACACCCCCTAAGGGGTGGGACTTATCCCTACATCTCCCACTTTTGTCTAAATAAGACAGAACTCAACCAAATACAACTATATACAATAATAACAAATAATAAATATAACAAACAATATTGAGAATCAAAAGTTTTGCTAAACATTCTATCTCAAGGAGTCTAAATAATGTAGAGAGTAACTACAATTATATAATCTTCAACTTTATCAAAGATCCGAGAAGGGAATAAATATACTTAACAAACGAGATATATCCAAAATGTGTAACAATTGACAGAGACAACTGACTACCTGGGCAATCACCCAAATTCTCATTTGCAATGTTGAGTCAACCAACTTTGGCTAAGGCCTAACATAACTGACATACCATTATTAAAGGCAAGGAACTTTTCAAAACTATCTTACCCTGTCTTGGCAGGATATGACAGTCCTGTTGTATCCATTGATGCATGTGCTGTATCTCTGTCAGT
>NW_026068356.1:16950-18417 GCF_014885135.2 Alexandromys fortis
ATGTTGCCCTTAATGTCTGTGCTGCTGGGGTTATGCGTACCAAGTGATCTCCTGTGCCCATATGTTGTAGAGTATTTCCCACTTTTCTTCTATCAGGTTCAATGTGTTCAGATTGTTATTGAGGTCTTTGATCCATTTGGACTTGAGTTTTGTGCATGGTGATAGATATGGGTCTACTTTCATTTTTCTAAAGGCTGACATCCAGTTATACCAGCACCATTTGTTGAAGATGCTTTCTTTCTTCCATTGTAAACTTTTAGCTCCTTTATAAAAAATCAGGTGTTCATAGGATTGAGGGTTATAATCTGGGTCTTCGATTTGATTTCATTGGTCAACTTCTCTGTTTTTATGCCAATAAGAAGCTGTTTTCAATACTGTAGCTCTGTAATAGTGTTTGAAGTCAGGGATGGTAATGCCTCTAGAAGTTATTTTATTGTATAAGATTGTTTTGGCTATCCTGGTTTTTTTGTTTTTCCATATATAGTTGATTATTGTCATCTCAAGATCTGTTATGAATTTTGATGGGACCTTGATGGGGATTGCACTGAATCTGTAAATTGCCCTTGGTAGAATTGCCATTTTTATTATATTGATCTTCCCAATCCAAGAGCAAAGGAGATCCTTACATTTTCTGGTATCCCCCTCAATTTCTTTCTTCAATGCTTTAAAGTTCTTGTCAAATATATCCTTCACTTCCTTGGTTAGAGTTACCCCAAGATATTTTATGCTATTTGTGGCTATCATGAAATGTGATGCTTCTCTGATTTCCCTCTCTGATTCCTTATCCTTTTTGTATAGGAGGGCAACTGATTATTTGGTGTTGATCTTGTATCCTGCCACATTACTAAAGGTGTTTATCAGCTGTAGGAGTCCTTTGGTAGAGTTTTTGGGGTCGCTTATATACACTATCATATCATTTGCAAAGAATGAAAGCTTAACTTCTTCCTTTCCAATTTGAATCCCTTTGATCCCCTTATGTTGTCTTATTGCTATTGCTAGAAATTCAAGCACTATATTGAAGATGTTTGGAGAGAGTGGACAACATTGTAGTGTTCCTGATTTTAGTTGGATGTCTTTGAGTTTCTCTGTGTTTAATTTGATGTTAGCTGTCTGCTTGCTGTAAATAGTTTTTATTATATTTAGGTATGACCCTTGTATCCCTAGTATCTCCACGACCTTTATCATAAAGGGATGTTGAATTTTGTCAAATGCTTTTTCAGCATCTAATGAAATGATCATATGTTTTTTTTCTTTCAGTTTATTTATATGATGGATTACACTGATAGATTTTCATATGTTGAACCAGCCCTGCATCTCTGGGATGAAGCCTACTTGATCATAATGGATAATTTTTCTAATGTGTTCTTGGATTCGGTTTGCCAGTATTTTGTTGAGGATTTTTGCGTCGATGTTCATGAGTGAGATTGGCCTGTAATTCTCTTTCTTGGTTGAGTCTTTGTGTGGTTT
>NW_026068356.1:22008-28018 GCF_014885135.2 Alexandromys fortis
TCTCCAAGACTTTTATCATAAAGGGATGTTGAATTTTGTCAAATGCTTTTTCAGCATCTAATGAAATGATCATATGTTTTTTTTCTTTCAGTTTATTTATATGATGGATTACACTGATAGATTTTCATATGTTGAACCAGCCCTGCATCTCTGGGATGAAGCCTATTTGATCACAATGGATAATTATTCTAATGTGTTCTTGGATTCGGTTTGCCAGTATTTTATTGAGGATTTCACATCGATGTTCATGAGTGAGATTGGCCTGTAATTCTCTTTCTTGCTTCAGTCTGTTTGTGGTTTGGTATCAGGGTAACTGTTGCTTCATAAAAGGAATTTGGCAATGACTCTTCTGTTTCTATATTGTGAAATACATTAAGGAGTATAGGTATTAGGTCTTCTTGGAAGTTCTGGTAGAATTCTGCATTGAAACCGTCTGGACCTGGGCTTTTTTTGGTAGGGAAGTTTTTGATAACAACTTCTAATTCTTCGAGACTAACAGGTCTATTTAGATTGTTCTCCTGGTCCTGGTTTAACCTTGGTATATGATACATATCTAAAAAAAATGTCAATTTCTTTTACATTTTCCAATTTTGTGGCATACAGGCTTTTGTAGTAAGATCTAATGATTCTTTGAATTTCCTCTGTGTCTGTGGTTATGCCCCCCTTTTCATTTCTGATCTTGTTAATTTGCGTATTCTCTCTGCTGTTTGATTGTTCGGATAGGGGTTTATCTTAAAGTCTGTGGTCCAGTGTGAAGTTGTTCTTGAGTGTCCAGAGGTACACAAACCCCAGTATCATTAACCCCCTTTGGTTTTAGAACAAGGACATGACCAGGATATCTGTTGCTCTCTCCATAAACCAACCTAGGACCCATAAGTTTAATGCTAATTTATAAGAACTGTGATTTCTGATGTAATGCCACTGTTTACAGGGTAAAATGTTCCTCCGTTTGTGAAGACTTTGTGTGGACTCAGCATTGGCTTCATAGTGAGAAGATGTAGAGACCTACCCCATCCTCAGTGATGCCTATTCATTCTAAGTTTTGGTTTCCAGCGTCTTTTTCATCCCGTGATCACAGCCCTTTCCCTTTTCTACTCCTGATAACATTTAGAGTAAAGCCTGCTATTGGAGTCCACATCCCCTTCTCATCTGACCATGATCCCTTGCTCTTATTAAGCCTGATTGTTTTATATTGGTGAGACATATCACACGGGAGCTGGAGTGATGGCTTAGTGGATTAGAACCCTTCCTAGTGTTGCAAAGGATAGAGGATTAGTTTCTTCCTAGTATTCTTATGAGAGTTCATACCTAAGTGGCACACTAGTTCCAGGGCATCCATATTTTCTTCTTGAATCCAAGGGCAATAGGCACATATTTGATTCACTGATATATATGCAGAGAAAAGCCATATATGCATAAAGTAGAAATAAAACTCCCCTTTGAAAAGTTTAATTGTGAGGGATCACAGTCCTCCTGTTTAGAGCAAGCAGAGTAATGACAGTGCACTTCCCAGATGGAATCTCAAAATAAAAGTACATGTTGATTCCATAGGGCCAACCAACAAATCACCTGCGATACACTAAAATACTCTCAGAAATTCTTTGCTAATCCTAACTGGCATAGGGTGACACAAGAGCAGGTGTTCTTTGAGCACCAACTCAAGCCTTTATGAGCTGGTTTGCATACTGAGACATTAGCCACAGTGCAGATTTTTCAGACTGTCTTTCAAGGCAGCTTGTTAGTCCCCAAGAAGGAAGCTATAGTTCAGGTCTCAGAGATGGTTTCAGCTGCTCTCCTCCTATTCCTACTTCTGCTCTGGGTTCCAAGTGAGATGGTACAGTGTTGGAAACATCTCTTGTAGCCCCTGTTACTTTTCATGTTTTAGTGTCCTGATCATCAAAATTATGACATTTAATTAGTGTTAAGTTTACATTTTATTTTATGGCTTCTCAGAGTATAGTTCAAGACTGCTGTTATCCATTCTACATACATGATGCTTTCATACTTGGGTGTTTTCAGTATATCTGTGACAGTAAGGTATGTTTATCATTTCAAGATCCACTGGTGATGTTGTGCTGACATGCTCTCTAGCTTTGTTTCTATTGTTTCTAGGGCAGAGGGCCAATATCTCTTGCAGTGTCATCAAGATTGTCACTTAATCTGGCTATAGTTATGTGCATTGGTATCAGCAGAAACAAGAAGAGCACCCAAACTCTTTAGCATCCAACCTTAAATCTGCTGTATTTACCGTGTTCAGTGGCAGTGGGCCGGAGACAGATTTCAACCTCACAATCCATCCCTTTGGATGCTACTGCTGCTATAAGCTATTACGATCAGCAGACTAGGGACTTTGTGTTGTGGGAGGTCCTTCTATCTATGTATTGTTTTTATTGGTTGACGAATAAAGAACTGCTTTGATCCTATAGCAGAGAAGGTCAGGGCAAAGTAGATTTAGGCAGGGAGGAATGAGCTGAATGCTGCTAGAAAGAAAGGTGGAGTTGGGGAGAAGCCATGGAGCTGCTGCCAAAGTCAGACATGCTGAAATTTTGCTGGTAAGCCATTGCCTCGTGCAATACACAGGTTGCTAGAAATTGTTTAAATTAAGAGGTCAGAGTTAGCAAATAAGTTAGAGCTAATGGGCCAAGCAGTGATTTAATTAATACAGTATCTGTTAAATTATTTTGGGTCTGAGTTAGCCAGCCATTGGAGAACCAACAATCTTTCTTTTCCAACAAATTGGCATTGATGTAGCTAACTGAAATCCACTTAAAAACCTGAGAGAGCTTAATACTAGACACAAAAATGCAGAGTATAACACAGCTTTTTCCTGTTTGCTGGAGGAATGCCACAGTTCCTTTAAGAGAGGTTTTTCTAATTCAGTTATAGCAGGAAAACAAACTGGCTTTCTGGGTCATGCTGCTGCACATCCTCTCCAGAATAAGCTAGAGACAGGGTATAGACAGTCATAGATTAACAGGGTTAAAGAAAAATAAGCCATGTAAAGATGAACTATACAAAGGGAGTCTGGATTATGTATATTATTGTTTTTTTTCTTTAAATTTTTGACTTTAAAGTAGCTAAGTACAGAGAGATATTTCATTGTATGGGCTACAGAATTAAACCAGCATATATATTATAAAGGTATCTTTACTTCAAAGTTTGAGTCTTTGGATTAGTTGCTTTTGAAAAGAGGTTCTCCTTTTGTCTTCACAGAAGATGAGAACCTGTGGATTGATTGCAGTCTAATATGTATTGATGGAACACAACCTTCTAAAGTTTGCCTAGAACAACCCCCCAAAAATTACTTCAACTGTTGATTGAGATAAACCTAGCGCAGAGGAAATGCAATACAAGACCTGATTAACAATGCCCCCAAACAGCAGCATGCATTATAAGCAGAACTATGCCAATATTCCAAAATATTATCTATAAATGTTTCTTTATATTTAAAAGAGAATATGCTATAAAGATTTGCATTCATATGGAACTCGGTTTATTAATACAAATTTAAAGTCAATTTTGGTATACTATGTATAGGTATATGTCTGTCCTTGATGTATTTTGTTTGTGTAGCTCACTTACAATGTAATGTGTAATTAAGTAATATAGGTTAATAGTCAAACCTGTAGTTATGTTAGTTAGATGTTCTAGATATTTAGAGGTATATGTAATTTAGAGAGGTATTCTTCAAGTTATTTAGAGGCCTTGAGAATATGGCATTTAAAATGTATTCTAACTTAAGACTTTTCATGACAGTGAGTCACATCTGCTCCTGGCAGCACCAAGCTACTTCAGGAGGATGATGGGAATTGAAGAGGCTCCTTTTAGAGTTTATTAGTCATTTGGGCAAGAAGCTCTGTTGCCTTGACTGCTTGACTGGACATGCAGGACCCACAGAGAAATGAGTGCTGAACTTGCCTAAAGGTGAGGTGGTTCCTCTGGGTTCCTAGACATTCTGCAGGACACAAAAGAGAATGACTGGCAAACTGCCAATATAGGCAGGCAGGACTGTCTTTGAAATTTTCTGCTTTGTGGAAATATTTGATGGATACCATGGGCCTGTAGGCTGAAGATGGATGGCCCAATGATATGGAAGACCTTTGGGTGACTGTCCTGGCAGCGAGATGTCTCTGTCAATTCTAGAGTTTTAGAAGTTGCTTATAATGTACTTCCTGTTTACTCAGGTGATATCATATTCTTCTGGAGCCTTTGATAGTGTTGAAAAATCCATAGTTATAGTTTTCCTTAGTTAAGAAAAAAGATGAAGGAGATATAAATATTTTAGCTGTAATTCTTGGTTGCCAACTGTTTTGTTATATATAGTTCTACTATGTTAAAATTAAAGCCTTCATTTTTGTTTTAACAGCAAAGGGGAAATGATGTGTAGATGTAAATCACAAAATAATCCCACACCAGTTTGTAATTATGATTAATAAAATGGTTAATTATTTAAGGGGAAAACTTACAGATCACTGTCCTAGACAAGAGCCCTCTCTGTGACCAGGAACAGAGTCTAGTAGGTGGAAGCAGAGCTGGAAGAAAGAAAGANGATAGAGCAGGGCTGCTGATGATTTATAAAGCAAAAGAGACCACACTCAAGTGGGCTGGTATCTCAAAGTCTATTAGCTGAAGAAGCAGAAGGAGTTCCTGAAGCAATAATATGGAAGGTCCATCTGTCTATGAGTATTTTTATTGGTTGATGAATACAGAACTGCCTTGAGCCTATAGCAGAGCAGGTCAAGGCAGAGCAGATCTAGGCAGGTAGAAAGAAGGGCAGAGTCAGGGAGAAGCCATCGAGCTGCTGCCAAAGTCAGACATGTAGAAACATTGCCAGTAAGCCACAGCCTCTTGATGATACACTGATTACTAGAAATGGGATAAATTAAGATGTAAGACTTAGCCAATAAGAAGTTAAAGCTAATTGGCCTAGCAGTGATTTAATTTATACAGTTTCAGTGGAATTATTTTGGGTTTAAGTATGCCAGGCAACTGGGAACCAACAAGGTCCCTTATCCAACAAGTTAGCTCCCACAGGGCTCAAGGAACTTCCTGAAGTTGTTGTTTGCTGAGCATTAGTTTTTGAACTGTGTCATTGCACGCACATGTAAAACATGGGATTTCCAAAATCTTTGTTGATAAAATGGTGAAAGTGTAAAAAGGAGATATCTTAAACTAATATGTATATTTTTCCACCATATATGATTTATAATTTTTCAATTTTCTTCCTTAATAAAGATCCCCATTACTATTTTCAATAGATTAAATAGATGGTTATTAAAAATTTATAGAAAGCTTTCCTCAATTGTTCAAAATAAGAGTTTGAATATTGAATATTGCTAGTTGTCTTAAAGACACAAGTTGACATCATCAACCTATTGTCACCTTTCTCTTCTATTTGCTGGAGAATAAAAAAGTCTCTCTTCAGTAGATTGTAAACAAGCTTCCTGAAGCTGATTTACTGTTTTTCTTCTGATCTGCATCTTTTTGTCCATCACAGAAGCTCATCAATGGGCTAGGTCTCACTAGCTTTTCTTTAGCCTTTGTCTAATACTTATAACTTTCTTTATACTATCTTCCACAATGTGGCCACACTCTCTTCTTGCTTACTTTTACTTTTTGCTGTCTTCTTGGATGGAAGATTACCAAGTCTCACTATATATTATGAACTGAACTGGAAATCCCTACCTAGGACACAATGACAATTCACTTACAACCCACCAGTCCCTTCATTCTTTTCATGGTGAATTCTATGACACCACACCCAGGTCCTTTTTCATATTCTAGTTGTTTTCCCATTGCAGGTACATGAACTGTGGAGGTCCAAGAGTACAATCCATGATCACAGAAACTTTAACATTTAAAATCTTCCACTTGTACATGAACCTTCTTTGGACTTTTGGTTTTTACTGATATAGTGAGAAAGCTCAACAAAATGATCCTTAGCAACACATTCAAATGCATATGTTTGATGTTTTCATGTTAACAGATTAGCTCATGATAGTGAAACTAT
>NW_026068356.1:30566-33589 GCF_014885135.2 Alexandromys fortis
GCCAACCTGAAGTCATGGCAGGTTCTGTGATTTCTGTTATTACTTCTGATTTTCATTCATACTCAAACAATTTTTTTTCTTAGAATGACAGAAATCTCTGGTGTTGGGGTCTATTGCTGTCAATAAAATTATTACTTGATATAGGATAATCACATCTTCTGGAGAGGTTTTAGTATGTTCATTACTACAACAGGACTATTTTCCCCCACTTTCAATATGGTTGATTTTTAGACTATTCTAGAATATACATTTCTGAAATAAACATGCTTGGCAGTGTTGCTTTACAGCTATGAATAATTGAAGAAATCCCATTAATTGTGTTTCCATTTTCCCAAATTTAGAGTCCATTTTCAGAATCTTGATGTCATAGGTAAAATACTTCTTTGTTCCTGCTGTGTTTACCTTTGCTTTGATGTTAAAGCTTCTCTCATGTCAATCTTAAATTAATGTTCCATAGATTTTCTTCAGAGTGAATTCTAGGCTGCTCAACATTTCTGTTTAATTTTCAATCTGGAAACTGGAGCCCAATGTTCACTCAGCATGAGTGACTTCACACATGAGAGATAGTGGACCCAATTAGTCTCAATTCTCTCTCACATACTTTTCCTCTCTTCTTCACTCCATCCTTCCATTCTTTTACTACATATTTTCTTACTCTAAGTTACTTTTGCTGTCGTGAATTTTTCAACATATTTTACCATTACCCTAATACTGCTAACCTGAGATAGCTTTCTTAACATGTCTGGCAAAACAAAGCAGTTAAATAAGTCTTGGATTTTTAACACAAAATTGTTATTAGAGTACTGAATAGATTCTGATGGAGAGCTATAAGCTGATATCTTTCAGTGATCATTCATACTGCCTGTGGTGTTATGTTTGCCTCTTGATTCTCACCAGCCTCATACATCCTGCCCTTATATATTTGCTGAATACTTTGCATGGGCCCCTCTAGGCTAGCCCAGCTGATCAGAATTTATAAACCTGACTTTTACAGTGTGAACTGAGCTGCATCAGATAGGCGGGGGAAGCAAGATGGAGTTACAGACACATGTCCTCATGTCCCTGCTGCTCTGGGTGTCTGGTGAGAAATTGAAAAATGTTATAAACCTTTTAGAGTCACTTCTTTGTATATAAGAAATTTACAATGTGTGATAGGACATAATATTTATTACAGAATTGTGTAAGATATACATACAGTAGCAAGGTGACATTGGAAGGTTATTAAATTACAAATTTCAACTGTTACTATATTCTGTGCTTGCATATTATGAATCTTCATTTGTATTCCTTATTGCAGGTGCATGTGCTGATACCGTGATGACCCAGTCTCCATCCTCCCTGGCCGTGTCAGCAGGAGAGAAGGTCACCATCAATTGCAAGTCTAGTCAGAGTCTTTTATACAGTGAAGACAAGAAGAACTACTTGCACTGGTACCAGCAGAAACCAGGACAGGCTCCTAAACTACTGATCTACTATGCATCCACTCGGGATACTGGAGTCCCTGATCGCTTCATAGGCAGTGGATCTGGAACAGATTTCACTCTCACCATCAGCAGTGTCCAGGCTGAAGACTTGGGACATTACTACTGTATGCAAGATTATTATGTTCCTCCCACAGTGCTTCAGCCTCCAACAAAAACTTCTCAGAGTATCAGCAGCTGTCTGCACCACATGCAGTCCTGCACCTGCACACTTCTCCCTTCTGCCTGAGAACCAGTGAGCCTGAAACTCTGATCAAAATGTAGCCAGAGCTGAGGAAGATATAGTGGTTTCAGTGTCTCTTATATCATTTGGTATGATAAGCCTGTATGTGCAAATGCAGAGGAAAACTCAGCATTATCTTTCTCCTTCTTTGTAACACAATGCCATGAACTTTGTTGCTTGAATATGAAGGATATATCTTTCTATAGTTCAGGAGTTCTTGCATCTATCATAACATTTTTTGGACTGAAGTGATGATGATGACAAACTGTATTTTGTTTCAGAAGCTGTAGGAAAGCCTGTTTTCTACGTTTTCTGATTCTAGAGGACTTTCTTACTTCATTACTTGTTTCTGTTTCTTCTGGTTTTCCTTTTCCTTTCTACTACTTTTTAGTAGATTATGTTACTGTGTCAATTTGAGTTTGTATTTGTGTTTGTGTGCAAACATCTGCATATTTCTAGGTGCNGTTGCAAACATCCACTGTGACCTTCCCTGTTAAGCCTTGGTGTCCTTAACGTGGAAACTGTAGAATTTAATTAAAGGTTTCATTTTATTTTATGTCTCAGAGCATTGTTCATGACTTCTGTTACAGATTCTACATACATGATGGTTTTACATTGGGGTGCATTCGCTTTACATAGGTATGTGTGCTTATAATTTCATATTCCATGGGAGACATTGTGCTGACCCAGTCCAGTTTCTTTGGCTGTGTCTCTAGGCAAAAAGACGACCATCGTTGCACATCCAACCAGAATGTCACTATAGGTCTTTTTAATCACATATACTAGTGCCAACAGAAACCAGCAAGCCCCCAAACTCCTGATCTGTGGAGCATTTAAGTTAGCATCAGAGGTTGCTGCCACGTTCAGTGGCAGTGGGTCTAAACAAACTTCACCTTCACCATTCATCCTGTGGAAGTTGATGATCTTCCATCCCGATATTGTTAGCAGCTTCTAGTGGGTTTCTCTCACAGAACTCCATAGCTAAAATATCTCCTGGAGTTATTGATCACTGAAACTCAGACTCTCAGTCATTTCTTATCAGTTGTCTCAACCATGTAATTTTAAGAATCTTATTTATAAAGATAGTGTAGCAGTGAAACAGATATTTCTGAAACTGTTATATGTTTTTGTCCCACCATGTATTTTTATAAATTACCCATTTTCTTACTTAAGAATGTCCTGTCTGAGCTAGAGGGTGGTTTCACACATCTTTAATCCCGGCACTTGGGAGGCAGAGGCAGGTGGATCTCTGTGAGTTTGCCACCAGCCTGGTCTACAAGAGCTAATTCCAGGACAGGCTCCAAAGCTACAGGGATACC
>NW_026068356.1:40150-43682 GCF_014885135.2 Alexandromys fortis
GTCATAAATAAATAAATAAATAAATAAATAAATAAATAAAGTCCTATCTGATACTCTTTTCAAGGGTCTTTCAATGTTTAATACACTGAGCAAACAACCAATTTAAACTTACTAGAAATGTTCCTCAGTCTCCCAAAAAAAAAATCAGAGCTTGAACATAGAAGACTGTTAGTTGTATCACAGGACAAGCTGATATTCCTCACACTAATGTCACATTTCCACTTTCATTTGCTTGAAATTTCAAAGGTCCCTCTTCAGAGGATCACACACCCTACCTCCTGCAGCTGATTTACTGCTTAGTTCTGATTTGCATCTCTGTGTCCATCAAGAAGCTCATCAATGGGTTTAGACTCATTTAATGTTCATTATTCCTTATACAATATTTACAACATTCCCTATGTAATCTTCCACAATGCTGCCACATTCTGTTCTTGTCATCTTCCACCTTGTGCAATCTTATTTCATGGGTTGGGTGAATAGTTTCACAATATATCCAGAGCTGACCTGGGCATTGCTATTTAGTGCACAATGACCCTGAATTTACAACCCATTTATAATTTCATTCACTGCTAGATAACACAACACCAGGCCCAGGTCCTTTTTATTTCCTAGTTGCTCTACCATTGCAGTTGCTTGAATTCTAAAGACCCAATGGTGCACAAATGTTATCATCTAGGGTTTACTTCCTAGGAACTCCAGTTCTGTTTGATTGTCTCTTGGACTTCACCATCATCCCCATGTGGCATGGGAATGCACAAGAGAGTGATCCTAAGTACCTTTTTTCAGATGCACGACTCTGAAATTTTCAAGGAGTTTAATATTACTGTACAATAATTTAATACAAATGTAGTGACCTAAATGCATAGTACCTATAACTTGGGCCAGGTACATCTCAGTATTCTATGCAGGGTCATAGAGTCTATAGTGAAGATGTGATCAAGGCTGCACCCTCAGTTGAATACTCAGAGAATCTTGTCACAAGGCCAGTGATGACGTTTTAACCACCACCTTTAGAAGTATCCTTCTGTAAAGACAGCACCCATGAAATTCACATGGATCTGAGTACTTCCTAGATATCTACACCTATTCTGTGAGCCCTCACATCATTCTTCCCCTTGAAATTGACATTTACTCTCCTTTATTCTATTCTCTGTTGCTGTAACTAGCTACCAAAAACTAGTTATCTTATAAAGAAAATACATCTATGCATTTTAGCCCTGGTCTTGAGAAACCCTAAGATCATTTTGCTGTGATTGGATCATATCTACTGAGGGCTTTTTTGGTGATTCATGACATGATTGAAAGACATTGAGGTGAGAACATTAGTGTTCCAGATCTGCTATTTTGTCCTCTAGATATAAATCCAATAGTGCCTTTACAGGGCCTTCTGCTGTGGAATATAATTATTCAAAGGTGTATTTCATTCTTTTATATTGCATATGTTTAACTCTGTAAAGCTGTCTTATTTTGCCTGCTAAAACACCTGAGTGTTTTCTATGAAAATCAGAATGACCAATAACTAGGTAGGGAAAGATAAGCAGGGCTGCTATGCATAGAGAATAAATAGAAAGAGAGATCTAAGAAATAAAGAGAGAGGGGAGAGAAAAGGGGAAGAGGAGGACAGCAGGGTTCAAAGATATATGAAACTGATATGTGTATGATGAGGAAAAATGATAGGTGTACAAATTACTATGAATTTATCAGGGCAGAAAACCTTATATGTCAACAAAACGACTGTAATGCATAACACAACATACACTACTCTGAAATTTGAGATGAGGCCTTAGTTGTAGTATTACATGATGTGTTTTGCAGGCATAGTACAAACTCTGTGTTTCATGTTTAGAATCAAGGCTTCAGTGATGTCCAACAATGCAATAGAGGTTCACATTGCCTGAACATTTTAAATTCAATCTGTGTCTGCTTTAAAATTAATATTTGTGGATGTGCTTTCATAATCTTTTATTTCTGCCAATTTTCATGTTCTGTGTCATAATTTACAAGACACACAAATTTTCACCTGAAATCTAGGACATTCATATCTGGAAATGGTGAAAAGTTTATCAGTGTTATGCTTTAGTGTTGGATTACAACATGACTTCCTGAGGCTTTTTTCTTGCTTTTTTACTCTATTACATTTTCTGCTGTTTCATACCTCTCTTTTCAGTCTCAAGTATTTGAAAGGGCAGAGTCAGTTTCTACTTGACTTACGTTTACAGTGACATTAAAGATCCTTTTAGCTCTCCAGCTAAATTCATGCAGTGAACTGTATCCCTGCCTTTGACTGTTTGGTTTATACCAAACCTAGAAGCTATCACTCCAAAATGTGTAGTGCTCTCCATTGACATCAGCATATGAGTGACATTGGTGCTCAAATACTTTGGTTCTATGTTATAAAAACTTGGCCCAATTTTTTTCACTTTCGCTTCCTGAATTTTATTTTTTACCTCTCCATCTCATTTCTAATTCCTTCTCATTAAATTTCCTTTCTTATTTCCTTCCATCTTCTTCTCTTTTTCTCCAGTCCTTCTTCCTTCCTTTCTTCCATTCTTGTCTCTTCATTCCTTCTGTTATTTCTCCTTCAATACATTTTAGATCCTTCCCTCCCCTTCCTCTATGCTGCTTTCTCTTGTTGCCCACCAAGTTGATTATTTCCAAAGGATTGTTATAATGAGGTAGGTAGCTCTATAATTAGATAGATGAAGTAATGTAAATATGTCTTTGTTTGTGAACTGAAGCCTGCCATTAGAGCATCTAGACATTTTTGATTTGCTAGCTCAGAATTGAACCTTTCTTCCCAGTAAGTAATTACACTCTGATGGTATTGGTTATGGATTGACATCAGCCACTCTCACATGCTATCATTCAGTTTGCTTCCTCACTTGCTGAGTGCTTTGTCTGGGCCACTAGAGAGCAGTCTAGTTTCTTCAATTTTGTAAACAATGCCTTTGCTCTGAGAACTGAGCTGCATCAGACAAGCAGGGGCAGAACAAGCTAGGATCATTAGGACTCTATGTCTTTGCTGCTTTGGTATTGGCTGATAAATTTAAAAGTATTATAATCACATCAGTAATAATAGTTTTACAGAGAAAGATCATGTTGATTTAGAATATATTGGGAGATAATATCTAAATCATTTTTATTAAGAATTTTATTACAAATGAGGAGCAGAAGGAGTAAGAACATGAACAAGGAAGTCAGGACCTCAAGGGGTGCACCCACCCACTGAGACGGTGGGGCTGATCTATTGGTAGCTCACCAAGGCCAGCTGGACTGGGACTGAAAAAGCATGGGAGGACAAGACTCTCTGAACATGGCGGACAATGAGGGCTGCTGAGAAGCCAAGGAAAATGGCACTGGGTTTTGATCCTACTGAATGTAGTGGCTTTGTGGGAGCCTAGCCTGTTTGGATGCTCACCTTCCCAGACCTGGATGGAGGGGGGAGGTCCTTGGACTTCCCACAGGGCAGGGAACCCTTACTGCTCTTTGGACTGGAGAGGGAGGTGGAGTGGAGGGAAGAGGGGAGTGGGGG
>NW_026068356.1:45710-46483 GCF_014885135.2 Alexandromys fortis
TCTTGTCAAATAGATCTTTCACTTCCTTGGTTAGAGTTACCCCAAGATATTTTATGCTGTTTGTGGCTATCATGAAAGGTGATGCTTTTCTGAATCCCCTCTCTGATTCCATATCCTTTGTGTATAGGAGGGTGACTGGTTTTTTAGAGTTGATCTTGTATCCGGCCACATTACTAAAGGTGTTTATCAGCTGTATGCATTCTTTGGTGGAGTTTTTGGGGTCACTTATGTACACTATCATATCATCTGCAAAAAACAAAAGCTTAACTTTTCCCTTTCCAATGTGAGTCCCCTTGATCCCCTTATGTTGTCTTATTGCTATTGCTAGAACTTCAAGCACTATATTGAAGAGGTATGGAGAGAATGGACATCCAGATTTCCTTTATTGTATAAGATTGTTTTGTTCCTCATTTAGTGGGATGGCTTTGAGTTTCTCTCCATTTCAATTGATGTTAGCTGTCGGCTTGCTGTAAATAGCTTTCATTATATTTAGGTATGACCCTTGTATCCCTAATCTCTCCAAGTCTTTTATCATAAAGGGATGTTGAATTTTGTCAAATGCTTTTTCAGCATCTCATGAAATGATCATATGGATTTATTTCTTTCAATTTATTTATATGATGGATTCATATGTTGAAGCAGCCCTGCCTCTCTGGGGTGAAGCCTACTTGATCATAATGGATAATTTTTCTAATGTGTTCTTGGATTCAGTTTGCCAGTATTTTATTGAGGATTTTCACATCGATGTTCATGAGTAAGATTGGCCTGTAATT
>NW_026068356.1:52001-53734 GCF_014885135.2 Alexandromys fortis
CTTCTTATTTTTTCTAGAGCTTTCAGGTGGGCTCTTAATTTTCCAATGTGTGCTTTCTCTGTTTTCTTTAAGTGGGCACTTAGTGCTATGAATTTTCCTTTTAGCCCTGCTTTCATACTATCCCATAGGTTTGAGTATGTTGTCTCTTTATTTTCATTAAATTTAAGAAAGATTTTAATTTCTTTCTTAATTTCTTCCTTGGTTTAGGTGTGGTTCAGTAGTTGACTGTTCACTTTCCATTAGTTTGTCGGCTTTCTGGGGGTAGCATTGTTGTTGCCTTCTAACTTTAATCCGTGGTGATCTGATGAGACACAGGTGAACACTGAAATTTTTTTGTATCTGTGGAGGTTTCCTTTGTTTCTGAGTATGTGGTCAATTTTCGAAAAGGTTCCACGAACTGCAGAGAAGAAGGTATATTCTCTCCTATTTGGATGGAGTGCTCTATAGATGTCTGTTAAATCCATTTGCTTCATTACCTCCAACAATTCTCTTAATTCTCTATTAGTTTTCTGTCTGATTGATCTGTCCATTGGTGAGAGAGGTGTGTTGAAGTCTCCTACTACTAGTGTGTGGTTTGATGTCTGCCTTGAGTTTTACTAATATTTCTTTTACATAAGTGTGTGTTTTTATATTAGGGGCACAGATATTCAGGATTGAGACTTTATCCTGATGAATTGTTCCTGTTATGAATATAAAGTGTCCATCTCGATTTCTTCTGATTGATTTTAGTTTGAAGTCAGTTTTGTTAGAAATTAGTATGGCCACACCTGCTTTCTTCTTAGGGCCATTTGCTTGAAAAACCTTTTCCCAACCCTTTACTCTGAGTAGATGCCTGTCTTTGTAGTTGAGATGTGTTTCTAGTAAACAGCAGAATGTTGGATCCTGTTTTCATATCCAATCTCTTAGCTTGTGCCTTTTTATAGGTGAATCGAGTCCATTAATATTAAGTGAAATTAATGACCAGTGGTTGTTTACTCCGGTTATTCTTATTGTTTTTGGCAGTAGAATTTGTGTGTTTACCTTCTTTGAGTTGTGCTGGTGAAGGGTCACTAGATGCCTGAGTTATTGTAGGCAGTGTTGGCAAAGTTGGATTCCTTGGGTTGCGATTTTCCTTCTGTTACTTTCTGTAGGACTGGATTTGTGGCTATGAATTATTTAAATTTGTTCTTATCCTGGAATGTCTTGTTTTCTCCATTGATAGTGAATGATAATTTGGCTGGGTATAGTAGTTTGGGTTTGTATCCATGGTCTCTTAGTTTCTGAAGTACCTTTATCCAGGACCTTTTGTCTTTCATGGTTTCCATAGAGAAGTCAGGTGTAAGTCTGATCGGTTTATCTTTATATGTTACTTGCCCTTTTTCCTTTGCAGCTCTTAATATTCTTTCTTTAATCTGTATATTTTGTGTTTTGATTATTGTATGGCGAGGGGATTTTTTTTGATTCAGTCTGTTTGTCATTCTGTATGCTTCTAAAATATTCAAAGGAATATCTTTCTTTATGTTGGGAAAGTTTTCTACCATAATTTTGTTGAAAATATTTTCTGGGCCTTTGAGCTGTGACTCTTCTCCTTCTTCTGTCCCTATTATTCTTAGGTTTGGTCTTTTTATTGTGTCCCATATTTCCTGAATGTTTTGTGATGAGAATTTTTTGGCTTTGCTGTTTTCTTTGATCAGTGCGTTTATTTTCTGTATTGTGTCTTCAGAATCTGATATTCTTTCTTCTATCTCTTGTAT
>NW_026068356.1:56705-68695 GCF_014885135.2 Alexandromys fortis
GGGGACTTGATTGGGGGAGGGGGAGGGAAAGGGGAGGCGGTGGTGGGGAAGAGACAGAAATCTTTAATTAATTAATAAAGAAATAAAGAAATTAAAAAAAAGAAAACACATGCAGGTGAAAAATAAAAAAAATTGTTTAAGTGTTTCATGGCAGGACCTCTTAATGAGCTGCAGGGTTTTGCAGCTAAAGCTGAGTCAGGAAGCCTCTCTTAGATGAAAGCACTTGCTTGCCTCTAGCAAGCAGAGTAGACCTGAGAAATTGTTGCTACCAAGAAGACAAACATGCTTTACTCTTTCCCAAGCTTTCTCAGACTTTCAGTGGATTCAGTTGTCCAGACGTCTAGGCGCCATTTTGTTGTAAGATCATTGGGTTCTGGTGTTTTCTTGTTGTTTTTCAGATTGTTGGGTGAATTCTTGCCTTGGTGCTTGCCCATCTCCTCCTATCGATGCTCTCTAATGGGTTTGATTTAATTGTAGTGGGGCGATCTGCTCTCAGTGTGGGTTTCACTGTTTCATGCTTGGACTATCCTGTATCTGCCACATCTGCACGCCAGTCTCTGCCTCTTGAGCCTGCGCGTTGGTCTCTCTGCCACTTGGGCCTGAGCGCCTGTCTCTCAGCTGCTTGGGCCTGCACGCCAGTCTCTCCGCCACTTGGGCCTCAGATACAGTTATTTATAGGCAATAGTCTTTTAAGCCTTGCTTTACAAGATTCTCTATTAGATAGTTGCCCATCTGTTGGGTAGAACTTGAATAACAACTGCAATCTGCTTGATGGGGAATCTCCTCCAGCCAATGGTCTTTAAGAGGCTGGACAGGTTTAGGCATTGCTTTGGAGTGGGCAAGGAGGCCCACTCTTCCTTCTCCTCACAAGTTACACCTAGACATTGGGCCCCATTCTTATTTACTTGCTATTATCTGTGAGTTTCCTTCTAATAAAGAAAAACCTTAGAATACTCTACTTAGAGTTAGCTTGGGATCATTTGACATGCTTTTGCCTCATTTACTGGGTTTTGCACCATCTGATATATATTTTCAGTGACATCTGGTAAAGTCACTGATGCCAGAAACTCTCAGCAAAATGATGACACTGTTGGCACAGCTATTGAAAAATCAGGATCTACTGCAAGTAATATATAAATACTAACAAAGATCTTCATAAAATAATATATGACAAACATAAAGTAAGGTCCTTCATGAGCATGAAGACAGATGTTAGGGGAAGGGGCTTGTTCTTCCTGCTTCCCAGCAAGATTAGACTCAAAATAATAAGTGAATTTTAGTTTTCCATGTGAGCACAAATTTATTCTACAGAGCATGCTTGGTTGTTACAAGCTGCCAAGCCATGAAATAAACACACAGAAACTGTATTAATTAAATCACAGCTTGGAACATTAACTCTAGCTTCTTATTAGCTAACTCTTATATTAATTTGGCCAATTTATAGTAATCTGTAATCACCACGAGGTTGAGGACTACCAGCAAAGTTTCAGAATGTCTATCTCTGGTGGAGGCTCCATCGCGTCTCTCTGACTCTGCTTTTCTTCCTCCAAACATTCAGCATAGTGTTCTTTACCTACCTAAGTTCTGCCTTGCTATAGGCCCACAACAGTTTTTTTTAATTCATTAATGGTAATCACAGCACACAGAGGAGACTCTTACATCACCGCCCCTTTTCTGTTTAAATGAAAAGAAAGGTTTTATCTTTAACATAGTAAAATTACTTACAACAAAACAGTTATCAAGCAAGAATTACAGCGATGACTACTTGAAAAAATCCACTCCATTTTGTTTCCCTTCAATCTTTCCAAACTTAGAGTCCTGTTTCAATTTCCTGATGTTGTGGGGAGGATACCTTTTTTGTTCCTGTTGGGTTTGCCTTTGCTTTGAGGTGAACACTTTTCTCATTGCAATCTTAAATTAATGTTCCCCAGGATTTCCACAGAGTGAAATCTGGGCTGCTCTTTGTATTTCTATTCCTCTATTAGTCTGGAACCTGGAGCCCAATGTAACTCAGCATAAGAGTGACTTTACACATGAGAGATAACACACCCATTTAGCCTCAATTTGTTCTTACATGCTTTTCCACTTTTCCCCTCTCCAATCATCACTTCTTTTGCTTCATGTTTTCTTACTCTAAGTTTCTTTTGCTGTTGTGAATTTTTGAGCATATTTTACCATTTCCCTTGTGCTGTTAATCTGAGATAGCTCTTATAACATTTCTGTAAAAGCAAATTGGTTTAATGTGTCTTGGTTTTAAGACAAAGTTGTTATTAGAATACCTAATAGATTTCTGTTGGAGAGCTATAAGCTGATGTATTTCAGTGATCATTCTGCCTGTGGTGTTATTTTTGTCTAATGATGGTCACTAGCCATTCACTCACACACAATGCTCAGACATTTCCTTATGTATTTGCTGACTGCTTTGCATGGACCCTTCCTTGCCAGCCCAGCTGCTAAGCATTTATAAACCAGACTTTTACAGTGAGAACTGAGCTGCATCAGATAGGCAGGAGGAGCAAGATGGAGTCACAGACACAGGTCCTCATGTCCCTGCTGCTCTGGGTGTCTGGTAAGAAATTTAAAAGTGTTATGATCTTTTCATAGTCACTACTTTGTATATAAAAAGTTTACAATGTATTTTGTATTCTTTTGTGGGTGCCTGTGCTGATATCATAATGACCCAGTCTCCATCCTCCATGGCTGTTTCACCAGGAGAGAAGGTCACCATCAGCTGCAAGTACAGTGAGAGTCTTTCATACAGTAAAGATCAGAAGAACTACTTGAACTGGTACCAGTGGAAACCAGGGCATGCTCCAAAACAGTTAATCTTCTATGCATCCACTCGGGATTCTGGGGCCCCTGATTGCTTCATAGGCAGTGGATCTGAGACAGACTTCACTCTCACAATAAGCAGTGTCCAGATTACTACTGCCTACAGCTGTATAAATTTCCTCCCACAGTGCTTCACCCTCAACATAAACTTCTGTGAGTCTCAACAGCTGCCTGCACCACAGGCTGCCCTGCACCTGCACACTTCTCTCTTCCGAAGTGTGCCTAAAACTCTGATCAAAACATTTTTAGAGCTGAGGAAGATATAGGGTTTAAATATCTCTTAATTCTTTTGGTATGAAAATCCTGTACATGAAAATGCAGAGGAGAATTCAGTATTATCTTTCTATGTCTTTTGTAATTCAATACCACAGACTCTTTTGCTTGAGTATAAAGGATTTATCTTTCTGTAGTTCTGGACTTCTGGTACCATCATATTTGGGACACAAGGTTTACATAAAAAAAAAAAACCTGGAAAGATGGTGAGAGGCCCTGCTGGTTGGAGCTTTCAGTCTACCATAACCTGACATCTCTCTCTGAGCTTGGAAACATGGAGGAGTCCCTCCAACACACCTGCCTCCCTAGTGTAAGGCACCCTGTTCTACCCCTGACCTTATTCAGAACTGTCTCTTGTCCCAAATGTCTAATTTATCTCTAATGTGACCATTAACACAGTTCTTTGCAGAAGATGTATTTGTGTTGCCAAAATGGTAATTAGATATTGTACTAGGACCTATTTGATAGGACTGTCCTGCAACCAATGATAACTAAGACTTGTGCTGGGAACTTTATAATAGAATTGTGCTGTATAATGTATATTATGTGATGAGAAAGCCACTGCCCACATCCTTTACATCCCCCTTCTCTGTAAAATGAAGTTCTGAGGCCTCCCAGAAACTTCTTCCCAGAAGACTATTTCTGTCATGTTCGCAGGCAATCCAAAGCTCCAAGTTGCTGCCATTGCCTCTATCACTTTTGAGTGGTGACCAATGTACTGTAAGGAAAATGCCCTGAACTAACAGGAAAAAGAACATTCATGATGGTGTATTTTAAGAAAAACAATTAAGGAATAACATTTTAGCTGACTCATGAGCAGGTTCCATCATATCAGAAGACCATGATTAGAAAGGTTTACCCCAAAAGTTCTTTGTCCTAGGTAACAGTGGAAAAAGAGAAGAATTCATCTTCAGTCACATTTTGTACATTAGATGTATACATTACATTTTTTATATGAGAGAAAATCAGCCATTTTCATGAAATGGGTGGAGAAATGTGGACCTCCTAGTGTGAACAATCTCAGGAACTATCAGCTGAGCTATAGAACATCCTCAGTAATTTAGATGACAGTTGTAGTTTCTGTACAGGGAAACAGCGAGTTCTCTTGGTCTTTTTGGACTTGATATAAAATGACAAGTAATGGGTTAGATTATTGTATCCAATAAGATAGTCCAGGGATAGTAAATGATAGTCCTTATTTTAGGCAAGTCTAAAGTAGTAATTAATATAAGAAGTTTTAGTTTTTCCATTGAAAAAGGATTATTCTGTCCAATTGAAAAAAATAAAAAAAAATATGTATTAAGTAGCTAGTTTATTTTATAATCACATTTTTAAAAGTAGAGAATATAAATGTGTGATAGTGTCCCATCAAAGCTTTAGCTTGCTTGTTTTCAAGCATCTCTCCCAGTCTGTCTTACACCCCCTTGCTGGAGAGGGCACTGTCCATGGAAGCACATTTGGTGTCTGCACTGTGTGCTGCTGCTGAACCCTGTGGAAGGTGCAGGTGATATGATGACATCTGGTTCCTCGTAGCACTAGAGAGTGTGATAAGAGCTTCATAGTAAATTAAGTTTTTTAGCCACTTTAAAATGTAAAAGAAAAATCTGTCAGTAAGTCTCTCTAATATATTTTACTTTAATAGCACATTTGGTTTTTAATACATTCCTACTGCACATAAAAATAAATGCAATTCAAAGGTAATCCTTGTAAAATGGAACTTTTCATAAGGGGCAGGTGATTGAGTCTTAGTGAGCTCATAAGCAAAATTCATGAAAGATAACATATTTTAAATACAGGACATATAACTATTGTCTTAATGTCAGCATTTTGTAATGTAGTCTCTTTCTGGGAGTGGAGTAAAAATCATCATTTTCATTTTTTTGAGCAACATTTTAAATTTATATTATAAATTATTTATTTTTAAAAAGATTGAAGCAAAAAGACTTATGGATATTTAAGAATTCAGACAGACCTTTAATGAAGAGTTGGCATTAACACTCCTGGAACTCATTCAGGCCACTAAAAAAAGGAACAACACCAGACTCATGACATGTAGAAAGCATTACACAGATTACAAAAATAAAGATTAAAAGGGGGAAAAGCCAGAAAGGAGAGACCAATTTCTCTGATTATCATAAAAATGTTCTAATATTTGTGATGGAAATCTAAGAAAATATGAAAAGTTCTGTACACTTTAAACATGATGGTTTCAATTCAGATATGAAAGGTTGGCTCAAAACCAGAAGTATCTATTGTAATCCAACATTAATCTTTGGGAATGCAGAACACTCATATGAACTCATATAATCCCTGAATGGAGCAGAAGTAGAAGGATCTTTCTTGAATATAACTAATAACATATAGCACAGTTATTGGCATGTGCAACTTCCACTGAAGAAAGACTGAATACTTGGTTTCTATTGTCAGCACCAAGACAGACAAAGAGCTTGACATCATGGAGACAGATATTTTCAGTTGCACAATAAACTGACTCAGAGACAGACCATATTGATTGAAAACAATAAACAAATCCAGAATCAGTGCACAGACAACTGATAGTTCACAATGATCTGTGAATGGCATGGAGACACAGGAGCACTGTGATGGGTTATTTGACAAAGTCTCTACTAATGTTGATCGAAAGTATTGGTTAAGATGAAGATCTACAACTGTGTGAGAGCCCACTCTGTTGGAACATATGTGTCCAGGTTCTTCTTGAAGAGGATACAGAGAAGGCTTTGAAGAATTTGAATAACCTTGGTTTAATACACAGGTGGTCCACACACAGTTTTCCTGGGTGTCATTTCATTAACTTCTAGAAAAGCCTGCTCCCTCCATTTGAAATGGGAGAGTGAACAGGAGAGGCTTCTAGTGTTTCATGCATCTAGAACATTTCCTAAAGGATCTGTGTGGGTGCCAGATCAAGAAGCATAGATCTAGGTCTCCATCACTGGAAGAACATTAATGATCAAGAGATCAAGGGTCTGATAGCAACAGAAGTGGTAGAAGATGAGAGAATGACAGATATGGGCAGTTCTAAGCCAAAACATTTTTTATCGTGTGTCTGCTAGACAGTGTTTAGTTGATTGACAAGCCATTTGACAATGGGATTGGATAATAATAATGATGATGATAATGAAACAAAGGTTTTGAAAGAAATTTGTAAGCATACAGTAAAACAAGATAAAACAAAGATTATGAATGATAAAAATAAAATTGCAATTATCCTAAGTGGGGAAAATCAGAGGATTGCTTCTTACATCTTGAAGGAGAAAAAGTTGCATGTTTGCTCTCTCTTATTCATTGTAATTCTCAAACATGAAGCATAGGAAAGAAGCAAGAGGGATAAACACAATGGATATAAAATATCATATCATGAAGTCAAATTACCACACCAAGTTCTTATACTTAGAATACTCGGAACACTAGACGAAATAACTCTTAGATCTGAAAATACTTTCAGGAAACAGCAGGATATAAACAAAGATCATGATATAAAGTCAACATTCCACAATCAATAGGTATTCTGTGAAATAGAAATAAACTTACAAAGAAAAAAGTCAGTGTAAATTCCATTAACAAATTCAAAACACAGTATCTAGGAACCAGTTTAAACAAGAAAGTTAAAGACCCCTACAATGAAATTGTTGGGACATTGAATAATGAAGTTGAAGAAAATCAAGGAGGGAAAAAAAAAACTTTGACACCCCCTAGTTAATATAACCATGCAGGCTGTGGTAACAGTATGATTAAAGAATGCAATCTATGTCAAATTCCCAGGGACATTAATCACAGAGTTGGAAAAATGGTCATGCAAATAATCTCACTTTCATGCAATGAAGTTAGTGTTGCAGTGTTCATCTGTGCATTAATTTAAGCATCTCTTGCTTTGAATTGCATTGAAAGGGTAAAACCTTGGTTTGCAATCAGGAGAGGAAAAGGAAATAATGAGTTTAATGTTGGCTTAGTTTTGAAAGCTCTGCTACATGGGAGTAAGGTCCGATGTGAGACTGTTGTGAGGCATAAAATTAGGACCGGAGTGTGTGGATCAAAGCTGAGCATCTTGTGGAAAGGAAAGTGGAGATCACTGACACACTGTTCTCCCCATAAACACAGAGTTAGTGACCTCAAACTTTCTCAGTGGTCCTGTATTCATCCGTGTTTCTTCACTAAACAAAATAACAGCCTTAAGACCAATGTTTGCTTCATGATCTTATGAGGACAGTCAAGCTGCAATGTACTGCAGTCCTTGAGTAGGGAGCACTAAGCTTCACTTGAGTTATAAAAATATTATGTGAGGATGTGAGGGTTTGAGACATTTCTATCTGTCAAATACCTGAAACAAATTTTCCAACTTGTCCTCACACTGCCAGTACTTACAGTTCAGGTACCATAGAGTAGGGAAATGCTGATTATGAGAGTCACTTCCCAGCTGATCTGAGGTTGTTATTAAAAACTATAGTCCTATATGGAATTGATAGTATGATGAGTGTCCAAAGGGTCATAAAGCCCAGCATCATTATCTTACATGGGTTTTATCATAGGGACATTAACAACATTAACAGAATGTCTGTCATTCTGTCCGCAGGACATGCTGGAGCTCCTAAGCTGGTAGCTGATTGACAGGAAATGTGTATTCTAAGGATATGTGTCTGGTTAAAGGGTAAAAGCTTCCTCCATTTGTTAAGACTCCCTGGGGACTCTGCCTTGACTTCAGAGTGAGGAGATGGAGAGACCTGCTTCACTCTCAGTTATAACTTTTCATTATAAATTTACATTTCCAGCCCCATTCTTTATTTTATCCTCACAGCTCACAGACTCTTTGGTTCCTGATGACATTTATTCAAAGCTTCTTATTGGAGCCAAATTCTTCTTCTAATCTGAACACAGAATACATTCTTTTTTTTCTCTATTTTATTGAGTCCAATGATTTTCTTTTATTGAGAAGTATCTACGCAAATGCAAACTAAGATGTTTTATTAAGATACAAAAATTAGTTTAGGATGAAGAGATGGAACCATGGATAAGTGTCATTCCTGGTCTTGCTGTGAACATAGGTTCAGTTTCCAGCACCATATGACAGTTCACAGCCCATGCCAAAATAGGTTCAAGGGGTACAATGACCTCTTTTAGAATACAAGTGCAAGAACCACAAATGTGATACATGCAGAAAAATCCTCATATACACATAGAATAAATGAGCTGGACAGTGGTGGCACAGCCTTTAATTCCAGCACTCAGGAGGCAGAGAGGTCAGTGGATTTCCATGGGTTTGAGGTCTGCCTGGTCTACAAGAGCTAATTCCAGGACAGGCTGCACAGCTACACAGAAAGCCTATCTCAGAAAACCAAATTAATAAATATAAAGATATCTTTTTAAATATTTTAATTCTGAGAAATCACAGTGCTTTGCAATCCACATCCTTTAGAGCATACAGAGTAATTTCAATGCACTCCTCACCTGGTCCCTCAGAATAACAGAAAGTGACAATTCCAAAAGACCAACCAAAATGTCACCTGGGATACAGTATTGAGAATACTCTAGAGAATTCTTAGCAAATCCTAACTGCAATGGGGTGACACAGGAGCAGCTGTCCCTTGTCAAGATTTTTCTGAGCTGATTTTTATTTTGAGACTTTAGTCAGGTGCAGATTACTGAATGTCTTTAAAGGCAGCTCGTCAGTGCCCAAGAAGCAGCCTCTAGCCCAACTTGCAGATGGGGTCAAGTGTTCTACTCCTTTTGGTACTGCTACTCTGGTTTCCAGGTGAGGGCCTGAAGTGATGGGAGCAGCAACTGTGGCTATTATTGCTTTTTCATGCTTTGATGTTTTGGCAATCGAAATTAAAGCATCTAAATAGTGTTAAGTTTCCATTTTCCTTTCTGGCTTCTCAGAGTGTAGCTCCTGACTGCTGATATAGATTCCACATACATGATAACATCATATTGAGTGGGGTAACCAAAACCCAGAAAGACAGTTATCACATGTACTCACTCAAAAGTGATTTTTAAACATAAAACAAAGCAAAACAGCCTGCAAAGAAAAATCCCATTGAACTTAGACTGCAATGGGAAACCTAAGAGATACATATATGGATCTAATCTATATGGGAAGTAAACAAAAGACAAAATCACCTTAGTAAATTGAGAGCATGGGCGACTATGGGGGGCACTTGAAGGAAAGGGGAGGGGAAGAGAGGGGAACAGAGAAAAATGTATACCTCAATAAAATCAATAAAAATAAGAGCCACATACATGATGCTTTTATACTTGGATGCTTTTAGTAAATGTGACAGCAAGTGGTTTATCATTTTAGGTTCCCCTGGGGACATTGTTCTGCCCCAGTCTCCCACTTCAATACCTGTTTTTCTAGAGCAGAGGGCCATTATCTCCTGTAGGGCCAGTAAGAGTGTCACTAAATATGACATTAGTTATATGCATTGGAACCAACAGAGAAGCCAGGACAGCCCCGCTTTTGCATCTGAACTAGCATCTGTATGTTTTCTGTTTTGATTACTATATGTTATTTTTATCCAGTCTATTCAGTGTTCTTTATGTTTCTTGAACCTTCTTAGGTACATCTTTCTTTAGGTTGGGAAAGTTTTCTTCTATAATTTTATCAAATATATTTTATGGACCGTTGAGCTGTACTTCTTCTTCTTCTTCTTCTACCCCTATTATAATTAGGTTTGGTCTTTTTTATTGTGTCCCAGATTTCCTGAATGTTTTGTCTCTGGGTGGATCTTCTCAATGTAGAAGCAGTAACTGTTCCTGTCTGGATAGATTCCTTAGCACTGAAACAGGGATGACCAGTATCCCCTTCTTGGTGGATAGCCCGTCAGGATAAAACTCCTCAGCACTGAAACAGAGATGCCTGGTAGCCCAAAGACACCAGTCCAGATGGAACTCCTCAGCACTGAAACAGGGACGCCTGGTAGTCCAAAGACCCACGGACAAAAGGGCGAACATGTTGGCAGCGTGGGGTCCAGTAGAACACAGGAGACCCTGCAGCACAAGCCGTCCAGATGGAACTCCTCAGCCAAAAGGCCAGTTTTTGCCAAGAAGAAAACAGGTGCCAAATGGAGTGTCTTTGGTGCTCAACATTCTCTCAGGAATAGATAAGTGCTATCAGGAAAAATCATGTCTCATGCCAACAAAACCTTAAGTTGTTTACATTCCATGTTCCACAGATCCTTGAAGTGGTTGAAGATTACCTATCTAGACATAATCCAATCTCTATGTATCTAAAGAACCTAACTGACCTAACTGTATGTACAACAAACATTAACAACTATTGTTCTATACTAATTAATACCTGTGTAACTTAAAGACTAAAACTTCATGTCAGAATATTAAGTAACCTATAAACAAATATGCAACAAATAAGGACAATGACCTCAATATGTAAACAATATATAAGTATCTAAATCAGAGGTAGGAATAATATATAATTCAATATGAAAATATATCCTAAAAGTTTTATCAATATCCAAAATGTCCTAAACAGAGATAATAACATACCTATATACAATCTGACAAAATAAATTTGTATAGGTGTACAAATAAACAAAAGTAACAAATAATTTGAACTTGTATCAATATACAAAAATTATACCAATGTAAATTATCCATGAATAATAGCTCACAAGTATTCACTCTATTACCCACTATTACTATTCCCCAGTTTTTTTTAAAAACGAACATAGTTTTCACCCCAACCCTCTATCTAATACAAGTAATAATCAATAGCTCCTAAATGGTGTTCCCAGCCCTATGGACAAACATTTTGGACACCAAAGATGTAGGATGTGACCTGCCCCAGTGAAAATGGTACTGAGCCATGTGACTAACATATACTAGAATAATGGGTTAATGTAAGTAAAAAGAGGTAACAAGAAGCCTGAGCTAATGGGACAATCAGATTATAACTTATGGAGACCTCTGTGTGATTTTCTTTGGGGCTTACTGACTGTGGGATTTGGGTAGGACAGAAACCACAACAATCAGGCCCTTGTGTTGCAAATCGCCCCCGAATGTGTGGATAACTGCAGCCACATAAAGCCTGAGACAGCTTGGGAAGTAATTCTTGAAAAAAAAAAAAAAAACAGCATTACACATGGTTTCTTGGTAGCAGCATTTTCTATGGTCTGGTCTGCTTTCTAGAGGCAAGCAAGAACTCTCATCTAAGAGAGGCTTCCTGCCTCAGTTTTAGCTGTAAAGCCTTGCACTTCTTTTAAGAGGTCCTGAGAAGAAATACTTAAGTAATGTTGATAAATAAATAAATTAATTAAAAAAAAGCTGACTTCATGCTTTTCAGTTTTCAGCCTTGGCAGGAAAAGAGCTGTGCCATTTTAAAATGGTGACTTTCTGGGCCAACCTGCTAGAGTAAACTGATTCTTTTAGGCAGGTGGTACAAATATGAAGTGTATGAGTGTTCTGAACACACTGTTGTATCTGGCTTGCTGGTAAGGACCTTGAAACACCATAGAGTTGTGGCAGTAATCATGGCTCTGGCTGGTACCTCAGCCATGAGGCTGAAATCACAGAAAGCTAAGAAATGGGCTGGATCCAGCCATACTTTCCACATAATACTGGGTTTGTCATTTCCTTTTTATATATTCTGTCAGAGTTCAGCAACCTGAAGTCCAGCTAGGTTCTGTGAATTCTTTTATTGCTTTTGATTTTAATTCACACTTAAATTTTTTTTTTATCTTAGGATGGCAACATTTTCTGGTGCTGTGGTCTATTGGTTTCTATAAAATAAATACTTGATATAGGTTGGCTGAAACTCCTTCTGGAGAGGATTTTATATGGTCACTATGTCAATAGGACCACTTTAACCTACTTTAAACATGGCTGACTTCTAGATTATTCTTGAATATGCATTT